>NC_056737.1:811553808-811638808 GCF_019279795.1 Protopterus annectens
ATAATCTTGGTGGGGATGCATATTAGATACCATCCCCCTTCAGACAGGAAAACTCCACCTTAGAACTCAAAAAACATTTTTATTTTATCTTTGATTTTGAGCTATTTTAATGCCTCAAAATCACTCCAAGTGCTTTTTTTTACAATTTTAATGTGTGTCTCTCAAAATGGCGGATGATGGGGCCTGCCTTGGTAACATGAACTTACTTTCTTGCTTTCCTTCCTTCTTCCCAGAATACATTTCAAGTCTTCTTTATATGACTCATGCCAGACATAAGGAAGTGGTGCTGTTTTCTCATGCCATTAAAATATAATGGCAGGACTGAGAAGCACTGTCATCTAAACACACCTTCTGTAAAAGAGCTGCTTTTCTGTTTACCTGACTGAGGCCCATTTATCCGTCTGCCAGACCTTGTTCTCTGCTATAAATAGCTGATAGCTACTTGCAGCAAAAGAAACTAGATAAAAAAACATTTTTTGTAAGAGGAGTCTTTTGTAGTCCTAACAAACTTGATAAACCCAATCCCCCATACTCTCAAGCCGAGGTGTGAAAACTCACTGCAGTAAATAATCCTTGCTGTACATTTACACGTGACAAGTAGTAGGACTCTAAACTTAGTCTGTCTGCTACTTCCCAATGCCTTCAGTGGGACGATTTTTCTCTCTCATGAATGATGCAGACTTAAAATGTGCTGTACTAGTTCCTCAGTTATTTATGTCATTTTCCCCTCCTTTTTTCAATTTCATATTTGTTTATACTTTGGTATCCAGGAAAGTGAACTGGTCCCAGGAGCCTTTTCAGCCACAACATAAGCTACACTGGCAAAGATAATAATTATAAAATGCACTTATCAATACAAAGAAAAAATACTGACAGAAAGACATTGACCAAGATTGCATGTGGAACACATAGCCAATGTGTGACAGTGACCAAGTAAATCACTGAGCAACATTTACTAGAATGTATACATTAATAATGTTTAACTATACTATGTTGTTTAATATAAATAGTTCATTGTATGCACACATATTATACACACATACACACACATACTATATATATATATATATATATATATATATATATATATATATATATATAGTATGTGTATGTGTTTCTGTATATGTGCATGTATATAAAGTACATGTGTACAAAAGTGTATGTGTGTGTGTGTGTGTGTGTGTGTGTGCATTTAAACATATTTAAGTACTTCTGATTTCCTTTTCTTAGTTTTCTTAATGCAAGGAGGGTGGCCGCGGTGGTGCAGCAGTTAGCATTGCCACCTCACAGCAAGATGTTCTCTGGTTCGATCCTCAGCCGGGGTGCCTTCTTTGCGGAGTTTGCATGTCCTCCCTGTGGTTGCGTGGGTTTCCTCCAGGTGCTTCAGTTTCCTCCCACATCCCAAAGAAATGCTGTAGGTGGATTGGATACTCTAAATTTGCCCTAGGGGTTAGTGCGTGCGTGTGTGTGCTTTCTGTGGAAGGTTGGGTGCCGGGCTGGCAACTCGACACTGTAAAACTCCACTGCCAGTCATGAGCAGACAGTTGATCCGCTGTGGCAACCCCTAACCGGGAAAAGCCGAAAGAAGAAGAAGTTTTCTTAATGCAAGGGTACATAGTAAATGTATATTAAAGTAAATTCAGCTGTATATTATGGTTGCTGTCTAACAATGCAAGGACTGACTCAAAGTCAGTGGGAATCTCTTACAATGGATCTGCATGTACCAGATATGCATCCCCCTCTGGAAGGCTGTCACACAAAGCATAAAAAACCTTTTTTATGAACAGTATCAGTGCACCTAGTTGCACAGCTGGCCTTAGGCATAGGCTAAAGACCGCCTAGGGCGCTGTACAGGCCGGCTTTGTAAAGGGCGCAAATTTTATTTATCTTATTTTAACATAAATTTTGATCTCTTCTTGGCACCTTGTTCAAGGGTGCTGGAACCATAAGGAGAGGAGGCTTTAACATTACAGCATACACAATATGAGAATATGTGCATCATGACGCCAACGTGGATTTAAATACGTTCTGTAGTTCCGCGTGGAATTTAAGTTGATGAGTTAAGCACATGTGTTCGCATGTGATGATGTGACTGTTTGGTTTAGAAAGAACTAGGTAAGTGTGTGTGTGTAATTTAAATTGTTTGTGTATGAGAGAAAAGTGTGTGTGTGTAATTTAAATCATTTGTTTGTGTATGAGAGAGAAAGTGTATATGTGTGTGTGTGTGTGTGTGTGTGTGTGTGTGTGTGTGTGTGTGTGTGTGTGTGTGTGTGTGTGTGTGTAATTTAAATTGTTTGTATGAGAGAGAAAATGTGTGTGTGTAATTTGTGTGTGTGTGTGTGTGTGTGTGTGTGTGTGTGTGTGTGTGATTTAAATTGTTTATGTATGAGAGAGAAAGTGTGTGTGTAATTTAAATCATTTGTGTATGAGAAAGAAAGTGTGTGTGTGTAATTTAAATCGTTTGTGTATGAGAGAGAAAAAGTGTGTGTGTTTAATTTAAATTGTTTGTGTATGAGAGAGAAAGTGTGTGTGTGTGTGTGTGTAATTTAAATCTTTAGTTTGTGTATGAGAGAGAAAGTGTTTCTCCAACCAAGATGTTTTAAGTGCGGAGTTTCCGTAAATCCCAGGAGCTGTACGGATTGGAGGGGTGGGGTTTGGAATGTTAGCCTATTCAAATACTTTTCGGTGTATTCTGATGAAAAGGAAAAATGCGAGAGTGTTAACCACTCATTTCAAAATGTGTACTTACTTTTGTTAAAAAAACTGGTCTACACTCCATTATTTTTAGGGGAAAATTAAATAAGCTAATTAACCGTACTACTAGAAAGAGAAAGAGGTTAACTAAGGTTAGCATGGCATCGGGAAGTAGTTTGAGTCTAAGCTTGTGCTTCAGAATGTTCTACTGTTCTCCTAATTTTGTCAGTTCGAAGGTCTAATTTATTATATAACCTTTTTACTCTCTGATCGCAGTTGGCTAGGTGATAAATGTATGATCTTTAGTATAATGTTTTATTTGGTGTTACGGTAGTCTGATTACAGCAGTTTATACTTAAAAAGTTACCATTACTGTAAGTGATCTGACCATTTTCTACCAACACAGACGTTCTCTTTATAAGAGTAAAATGTGTCAAATATTTATTATTTTTCTGTATTGTATGAGTTGTTGAATTTACTAAAGTAGCATTTAAGTTAAAAGATTGGTAGTGATTTGATCTTTGCTTTTGTGTGGCTGTAACGATAGTTGAGTTTTTACTATGACTGTAGTATATTGTATAAGGTAGTTTTTTTCCATTTATATTTTTTAATTATAATTTTATGTCAGAGTTTAATTATAATTTTATATCAGATATTTTTCTGGGAGGGGGTGGTATTAAAGTCTTACTGGACTTGTAATCTATTTGGAAACTGCTGTTAAGATCTCTTTCTGTAGTTGACATAATTTGTCATTATACTTTTAAGGGGGTTACATATCCCACAAAGACTTCTACTCTGATTGTATTTTTGTTGGGACCCATTCACAACATTGCCTCCTGGGAGAGCTATGATAATTTTAGCAAATGCCCATATGGCAATGAGCATACCTCTCAACTGTCCAGATTTTTGCCTCATATTTTTTACCTATTCCTCATACAATTTGTGGTTTTCTGGCAAATCACTGAGGATTGAAATAACTATTTGTTTTATTTTATTTTATTTATTTTATTTTACATTTGTTAACCAGGAAAGTCCGACTGGATACATGTCCATTTTCAGCGGAGGCCCGGGGAGAAAAGCTCCATATTATCAAAGCATTTAGAAACAACAACATAACAGTGTTGATATTTAGTAACAAATAATAATGTAGGTTACAAGATGTTTAAAATGTAGCAATACAGCTATTTATAAAGTTTTAGTTAACAAATTAAGGAGAGGAAAATGCAGTTTGTAACGTGTTTAGGAAGTTAACATTAGGTCAAAGATAAAAGCCATCTGTAGGTTACTAATAGGTGAGACATAGAAAACAATTTCTTTGAAGCAATGAATTTAGAGAAGACTTTCTTTTAGTAGGGGTGTGTCTGATAGTTAAGCATATTCAGATAGAAAGCAAGAAAGATAAGAAAGAAAAGGGTATTTAGGGTGGGATTTGTTTAGTGTGGGCTGAAAAAATAGGTTGTAGAGGGAGGAGTTGGTAGACACATCTGTGAGTTAAGACTAATAGTTAGTTATTATGTTCTTGGGTTGGTTGGGGTTTTGATAGGATTAATAAGTTAGTTACTATGTTTTTGGTTTAGTTGGGGTTTTGATAGGAGCACAACTAATTTTACTGGCTCAGTGTCATTTTTGTTTAGTTTAGTCGGGGTTTAGACATGGACATAGCCAGAGTTTGTGCATGTGTGTCTTTAGAGCTTTTTTGAATTGAGGCAAGAAGCTGTTAGAGGTTATATGTGGAGGAAGGGAGTTCCATTTTTTCCCAGTAGAGTTGGAGAACAAAGAATCTCCAGCTGAGTTGTTTACTTTGATTGTATGTACTAGCATTCTGCTGGATGAGCGGAGGGATGTTAGGTTGTTATAGGGGGTGATAATTTTAGTTAGACTTGGGGTCTAAATGTCATACATTTGAGTTTGTCTTCATTTCCTTCAGGAAATGCCTGCTATAAGTCTATAAGAGCAATATTTATAATCTGTCCCTCTTTTGCCACCCCCCCCCCCCACACACACACACACTGTTTCAGGCTTTGTCCAGCGTTCTTGTGCTAAGAGATTGAGAAGTATGGAGGCATGTATGTAATGCACTACTTGCTGATTACTTGGTGCATTTTAAGGGGGGATAGGGGTTTTGCATTCCTGGGTGTGTCCTGTTTTGTATAAGATGCTAGTAACTATGAACTTGTTGTCAGTTTCTCAGTTATTCCCTATTGCAATATTGCCAGCTTACCATTTTTTTTTGTGTAACGTAGAAAAGTAATTCTTCAAGGGCAGCAGGCAGTGAATTGGTAGATGAAACACTGAAATGTAAAACTGTTTGCCAGTAACAGATTGTTCATTATTAAAAAATCTCTTTAATGTACAATTATTTGGATGAATTTTACTTCTGCAGAGATTGTGCTTATTGACTTGTGGATTGTACAGAACTGAATGGCCTTTTATGGTTAAAATGTTCTGAAATGTGCAGGTTTGTCATTATTGGGTCATGCATTTTGTTTCACTGCTTACTGGAAAAATGTTCAAAACTACAAATTTAAAAAGCACACTAACAAGTGGTGCTTTATTATACAAGGAATATAATTTAATACAATCAGGAAGGTGAATCAAAGGACACATACATGTATGCATGTCTCTAAAAATGTGTGCAAGGAGTCTGTTTTGAAAACAGCCCAAAGGTAAACTTGAGCATCCACTGGCCAGAGGCAATTTTTATGAATGTGGATTTTCATGCTGTTTCAATGGCAAAAAAGTTTATTGCTCATGCTGTCTGTTTTTGTTGTGAGACTGTATTGTTTAGCAAATGGCTATCTGTGTTTGTGCTATTCAAGCTTAAGCTACTGTACACATGGAGAAGGGAGGTTGCTATTCTACTTTCACTGAGCTGTAAGGTTTACTCGCCTACCCCAAAGTAAATTAAACTGTTTAGATTAACTAACTCTTTGAAACAAGGCATGTGGGGTTCTATTTTCTGAGGATATGACTTTTATACTAAAATATATGTGAAGGGACAACTGATAAACCAGGTTTATTAAAGGAAAATTCCACTGTCCTTCACTTGCAGTTTAACTACAATTGGAGTGGCTTTCCTGGGGAGTAACCAACCTGCGGGTGTGACTTATAGGGGTGTTTCATGAGCATGGTATGGGTGGGGCTTAAGGGGAACCAGAGTACCACTACGCCTAGGGCACCAGTTCAGCTAAGGCTGGCCCTGCCTAGTTGATAGGGTTGCCACCTGACTCTCTTTCTGCAGTTCTAGCGTGTGTGTGTGGGGGGGGGGGCTTGAAAATGGTAGATGCATTTATACTTTACAATAAAAAGTATTTACTGTCTTTTCTATAAATGTCACAGAAATCTTTGCTACTACTCTTAAGTTATCTTAACACAAACTATTATAAATAACATTTAAAGCTTAGAATGTCGATACTGTGTTATTGCTTATGTAAATTTGTCATAAGAGTTGACAATTGCCTTTAAACCCCTGACTGATCTAATTGCTTTGTTTTGCTATGAAATGGGAGTGTTATTTCTCCTCCCCTCTGCAATAAAAACAGTGGAAACAATTACACAGCTTTCTGTCTTTTTTATATCAGCTGCTGTGTTCCTGATATTAGCAAGATTAATTACCCATCTAAGATATGACAATACCTGACAGGGTAAACTACAGATTTAACTGTGTTATGATATGTAATGCAGGTGGAAACTAATTTATCTGCAAAGTATGTGAGAAGTTGAGTTTAAAAAAATGTAGGTGGGATTTCCCTTTCTTTGACTCCAATGCAAGGAAATAAATGTTTTAAAAACTACAAGCAGGTTTCTGGTACATACACAATGCTGGAACCATATTGTATGGAGAAAAGATATTGTATGGAGAAAAGAAACCTAACAATTGAGTTCAACTGTATGAGAGGGTAGAGTTTTCCTTTAAGATAGTCTTTTAACAAGAACTGTAATTTATTAAAGGATATTTGTATTTCATAGGTATGCACCAAATAACATGTAAAAATTGTGGAAGGAAGATCATTATATTAACCGTAATTGTATAGGTCCCACCTTACCTAGAATAAATGCTGAATGTTGTTATTTAAATTATGTAGATTCTGTATAACTATTCATTTATAGGTGTATTCCACTTTCAAATCAAAATCGGTTGGGTATTCTACCCCTTGAATTGTGCCACTTACCCCTCAACATTTTCCTTCTCCAGTCACAAATAACACTGATTTACTTGTAGTTATCTCAAGCCAAGACCTTTGAAAACTGCTAGATCCTTCTAACACTATTGAAAAGACTTCATCAATATGTTTGGCTATGAATATACAATTACCTGTATAGAGCGAGACGGATATCCTGACTCCTAGTTTCTGTTAATGATGCCATGTGCCATCAATCCACAGTGTCATTTCCTCAACTGATTAAAGGGGATATCCTTATCCGGTACCTCTGTAAATTTTCCTTTATTTGATGCTTCTTCATCAAAAATGTTGTCACATAACACCTGAATCCAATGTAAACATTATGTACCCACCCATCTTTTCTGCAAAATTGCAAATAAGAACTGCCAATCCACTGCACAAAAGCCTTCTTGAAATTAATATAATATATCTGTATATTTATATCCAGTCTGGTAACTATTATGGAAATTTGCCAGTTTCCACCAATTATCTATTCTTTGTCTTTTCTTTAGGAACTACTGTGCCTGTCCCAATAACTGTAGGCAAAATCTCATTCAGTCTTCTGGCCAAAACTTTTGCCAGTATTTTTGTGTAAAGATTCAAAGAAGAGACCAAGCTGTAGTCAGATAACTTATACTGCTCACAGAATATTGGTAGTTTCCTTTCTACCCCATTTGTAAAATTCAGATGGGAACACATATGGAGCTGGGGCTTATCCGTCTTTAAATTCTAGATAGTTATTTTAATTTTCTGTAACATTATAGAGGTACTCAGTTTTAATCTGTCCTCCTTACAAGTTTTCTTCTTTTTCATCTGTTGGCAGTGCAGAGGGGCCCCCTGGTTCTATCATAGTATTCAGTGCAGTAACGCAACCAGTATTTCTTCCTCATCCTCTATTTTGTGCACATAATACACCATAAGTGTTTCCTTAAATGCCCAAGCTATATGCTTCTCACTTCTGTCCCCTTGTAGCCACCAACAGTCATTCTTATTCTGCTTCTGAAATTATAATTTGTTCCAGTTCCCCTTTAAAAACATGTAGCTCTTGTAACACGGGCAAAATCTGAAGGTTATTTTCCTATTTTCTTCTGCATATGGTTTAATTGGAGGCTTAATAACACTGGTGCAATCTCAGAAATATAATGTTACAGAATTTCAACCTTCATGACCTTATCTCTACTTTTCCTGTGTCTATACTATATTTCCATATGTCGTGAAGATCCCCAAATTCCATTTCAATACTGAATTGGGCTTGTGCTTTAGGACTGTGTTCCCTTCTTCTAAATAATTTGTCTGTGTTAAATTCACCACATATTACTTGAATATCTGTTTCATCCACTACCACCTCCTTCAAAAGTGTAAAGAAATCGCCAAAAACTCTGGATTGTCACAGTCAGAAGCATATAGAATTCCTATAGGCATCTTTGTACCTATACCAGCCCTTTCCAAATTATCCATCTATCAATCATGCCTTGCTAAGCTTTTCTTTATACATATTCTTAGCTTTTGATGAAACATACTTGCTGCCCTTCTCAGCCCCAGCCTTTTGATCAACAAATACGTCTACAAATTCTTTTTATTGCACTTTAGTTTTGTTTCTTGTAAGAGAACAATATCAGCTTGGGATGTCTTCACTCTTTGGATTGTACATTTTCTCCTTATTGAATGGGAACACCCCCTATATATCATGAAAGAAAAGTAACGTGCTTGATTTATTAGCTTACTTTGCTAGTGCATCGCCCACTTTGTATTGTCATGGTCACCCCCCCCAAAGGAAATGTGCAATATAAATTATCCTGTCTGCACTGGGGTATCCCACGTTTTGCCATTATATGTCTGTGCCCAGCAAGGATTGATTGACTAGTGTGTATTTATTAAAATGTAAGAAATGAAGCCCCCCCCCCACACACACACACTGACTGTTAACTGTACTCCTTTTTTTTAAAACAAGTTTATTGTTTTTAACATACAAGAGAAATATCATAACAATTTTATATAAGTAATTAAAATAGATATGATTATAACATTCAACAAAACAACCAAAGTATTTACAAAGACATCCACTACAATCAGATCAATTAATTAAACTAAAATACCATGCTATTGAAGTTAAGATTTTTTTAACAAGTTTTGTAAATTATCCCATACAATATAATAAGATGTTTTTCTAGTAGTTCTTGACTTTATTGTATTCAATTCCATATGGCACACTATATTCATAACATTTTTAAATTCATTGAACAAAGGAGGTGTATCTGAAATCCAATTTCTGGTTATTATTTTTCTAGCCACTGCTAGAATAGACCATAACAAGGGAAGCTTAACCTTTTTAACACTTTGAGGTACAGGTGTGTTGAATAATATAAGAGATTTAGAAATAATAAAATTATCTGTAAAAAGAGCCTGCAAAAATTCATTAATTGACTTACAATATTCTTTCAATTTTATACAGTCATAAAACATATGAGCCCAGTCAGCATTAATTTCTACATTACATCTTTTACATAGATTATCTTTATTATTTATTTTATTCATCATCAAAGGTGTATAAAAGGATCTATGTAAAAATTTCCATGTAAAAAGTCTCCAGACAATGGAAGACATAGTTTTATAGGCAGATTCCAATATATATTGTTTATCTTGTTGATTTGGTGGGTCACCATTAATGGAAGTGAAATAATTCCAGTAGGTATCTACACTGTAAAAGTTTCTTGTCTTATAATTTTATGTATGTATGAAAGCTTACCTTTATCAGAAACTTTATGTTGTAAATTTAATATCAAGTAATCAATCAGTGTTGGGATAGATTCTTTAACTGTTATAGACATTAGATCTATTTTATCAATGAGATGTTGTCTAAAGGTCTGAACCTCTAACCAGCAAGTTTCTCTTAGATCAAATTCTTGTTTTAAGAAATCTAGATTTTTAACTTTATTATCAGATATCAACTGATACCAGTACTTTAGATCATTATCTATAGCTAAATGAGTTCCTTCAGAAGTGGATGACAAAAGCATACCCCGAGTATACATTATAGGGAATATAATAAAATTACATTCCCTATATTTAGGATGCATGAATATAAAGTTACAATAGCTAATAATAATGTATAATGGGTAACTAACTATATGTTTAGGTGTAATAGGTGAAGTACAAAATTCCTTTAGTAACCATAACATGGAGTTATTTACAATCATATTTTTATGTGTTAAGGAGAATTTCATGAAGTGAATACTAATTAGCTCCCAGTAATCTTTCCATTTTGCAATATATGACTGATCTATTAATAAAGTAATAACTTTTACAATAGAAGAGATAGTATATAAATTAAAGTCTGGAAAAGAAATACCCCCTTGAGACCAGCTATTAATATGTTTCTTTAATGCAATCCTAGGTCTATTAGGTGCCCATAGGAAATTTAACATTAGTGTATTCAATTTCTTGATAATTATTTTTGTAGGTGGAAGTATTATTGATTGTATTAAGTATAATATCTTGGGGAATATTATCATTTTAATAATTGTAAGTCTCTCTTCCATAGTAAAAAACATATTATTCCAGGTATTGAAAATATTTTGTATATTAAGAAGACAGGTATTATAATTATTATGTATAATAGATTTAATATCTTTAGATAATATTATACCTAGATAAGTTATCTGACCTGAATTGGGTACATATTTAGTAAAATCACTAATGAAAACATTTTTTCGTGTATATATAGGTAGTATTTTAGTTTTTTCTTCATTGAATATTAAACCAGAAATACTTTTAAAATTCATCATTTTATCAAATAGAGACTGCATAGAAGAATTAGATCCTGCTGATGTAATTAGAACATCATCTGCAAAAAGTTGAATTTTAGATGTTGTATTTTCATCTATTTCAAATCCCTCTATGTCAGTACTGTTTCTGATCAAATTAGCCCAAGGCGCCATTATTAAAGTGAATAATAGTGGAGAGTGGACACCCTTGTTTTGTACCTTTAAAAATGGGTATTTTTTGTGAGACATATGTTCCTACCTTAATATAAGCCAATGTTCCTTTGTATAGATGTTCAATTAGATTTACAAATGCATCTGAGAAGTTTGTGCACTTCAGTAAGGTAAACAGGTAGTCCCAACTTACTGAATCAAATGCTGAACTTATATCAAGACTAATAAGTGTTAAATCTTTCTTTTTCCTATTTGCAAAATCAATTAATGTTAGAGTTCTCCTTATATTATCATAAGTATTTCTATTTACAATGAAGCCTGTCTGATCTATATCTATAATGCCAGGGATGATTGTCTTCAATCTATCAGCAAAAATACTCATAAACATTTTATAATCAACATTAAGTAATGAGATGGGTCGATATGAAGTACATCTAGTTGGATCTTTATTAGGTTTTAAAATTGGCAAAATAAATGTATATTGCCAAGATGGGGGGGTTATTAGCTCATTTTGGGCCAAAATAAAAACCTTATGTATTAATGAGTATGTACTTTTAGAAATGATTTTATATATCTCTGGTATAACACCATCATTACCTGGTGCTTTGTTTGATTTAAGTTTTTTATTTGTGTAACAACCTCTGTATATGAAATACTTTTATCCAATAGTTTAATCTGTTGTTTATTAAGCTTTTTATTCATGTTTGTGGTTATAAATTCCTTTATTTTATCTTTAGGTTCCATGCTAATGTTATTATTATTAATTTTGTGAAAGTGATTTCTAAATTCATCAAGTATTTCTGGTAGACTAGAAACATTCTTCTTTTTCCTTAGAGAAAAGATTTCTTTGATACGATTTTGTTTATTCAACCTTTTTGTTTTATTTTTAAGTCTATGTAAGTATTTGGGGCTTATTGAGTAAGACAAAAACTTGTATTTCTCTAAAGTTATTTTAACTTTATGAGTTAAAATTTCTTTGTATTTCTCATTTAGTTTGTTTATTTCTTCAATGACTTTCTTATCCATAATATTTTCTTTATTATTATGTTTATAAGAGTCTAGTTTACTTTGAATATCTAACAATTCTTTATCCCAAGATTTCCTTTTATTATTATACCATCTGATACTTTGTCCATATAGATATGATTTTAAAGCATCCCAAACATAAACAATGGAGACTTCAGGAGTATTATTTATGTCTAGAAAATGTACTTCTGAAAGTATATATTCTTTATAGTCTTTTAGTTGAGTTAAGTATGCTGGTATCCTTTTGATCTGAACATTGTGAGTATTTTTTATCATGAACTCAAAAACAATTGAATTATGATCAGATATAGGACATGAAATGATTTTAGAGTTAATTAATTCTGCTACCATCTGGTTAGAAATAAAGACTCTATCTATTTTTGAATAAGTTTTGTATCTGTTAGAAAAAAAGGTGTATGGTAATGATTTTGAGTCTATCTGATTATTAATATAATTTAAATGATAAGAATTAGCAAAATCCTTTAAATGTTTTGCATTAGATGTAATTTTCCTTTTTCCTATAGTGGTAGTGTCACTTTAATGTAGTATACAATTAAAATCACCAGCTAAAATAATATCTCCTATAGAGAATGATATGATCTTATCAAGATGGTATTTCACTGTATTAATACCAATTCCAGGTATCCAATATACATTGATTAATGTATAAGTCTTCCCATTAATTTGTATTGTAACCATACAAAACATTCCTTTATCATCTTGATAAGACTTAATAGTTTTAGGAATGGGCATACTTTTATTCCATAAAATAGCCACTCCTCTTTTTTCTGAGTGTGCTCTGAACTAACCAATACTGTATATTTGTTTGTGGCTAGTTTATCAATATCTTTTTTCAAGAGATGTGTTTCTTGAAGGAAGACTAAGTTGGCCTTATGTAAATTAATGTATCTTATTAGGCTTGCCCTTTTACACGGATTATTCAGTCCATTAATGTTTAAAGAAATTCCTTTTAGAGAAGTCATTTGGCATTTTTAAAACATAAAAAACTTATGATCAAAATAACAATTAACAAAATAAGTAATGTTATACCTCCTCCTTTAGGTGTACCTTTAAATATAGCTGTGTTTATTGAATCTCTTATGGGATTTTGTATAAGATTCAATTCTGTTTGTAGTGACAATGAGCTTACAAAATGTATTGTGGATGTCAGAATTATATACATACAACAGTGAACAAGAGAAAATAATGTAAGGATTAAACCTTGCACCCAGCCTGGAGTTAAAAACTCCAACTTAGAGTAGTACATACTACTCAAGTTAACCCCCTACCCTAAGCAGCAGTACCTCAGCTACCACCTTATCAATTTAATACTAGTTATATTTAACTTAAATTAACAACTTTCAATTAGATTATCTGGTAAGACAAAACTACAGATTTGATAAAACAGCATCATATAAACTAAGAGAAACTTTTTTTAAAAACTATTCATACTACTGTATACATCTATTTAATATAATACATTTATATTCAAATAGCATTCAAATAAACTTGATATTAGGAACCAAGAAGAGAGAGAGAAATAAAAGACGTGAGAGAGGGAGAGAGAGTGAAAGAAAGAAAAAAAAAAAGGGAGGGCATATTTACATATTAATTTATTCAAAGTTTGTAAAAATAAGTTCTAATGTTCATTTAAATCAAAAACTTTGGCTAATATGGTTCAGACATTACATATATTAAGATGTATCTATTTTCTGTCATGTAAATGCAGTTAACAGCTTCCAAAAGACTTTAAATTACTTGTATCAGAGCTTTTTCTCATACTTATTATTGTCAGTAGAATAAAATATTATATTTATAGAAATTGTTATAAATCATACTGCATAGTTATGTAAATTCTCAGAAACACTTGCATTATTATGAAGAAAGCCATCTGTAATTTGTATATCTAAACTGCTGCTTTAAAATATATCACATGACAACTTCTTCCAGAATAGAGTCATAAAGTTATTTATGCTTGTCAATCAGATAAATCAAATGAATTATAGCAATGTATATGTTTAAATCATAAGTTTTTAACATACTTTAATATGCTGCAGTCAAGTAAACTTTCAAAAACACTTGTATAAATGTTTCACTTTCTATGCCTTCTAAAATATCACATTTGCTTACTATGAGAAACTGCATCATTTAAAATCATTATAACTTACATATTTTATAAATTATAACAAATAATTAAGTAATTATATAAAATAACTCACATTTAAACGTTAAAGAGTTCATTTTCCATCGCAGAGTCGCATTTGCAGCAGTTCTACTTCCTGGTAGAGTGTTCTTCATGAATCTGCGATGTGTCAGTGTGAATTCTGGGGTCAAAGTTCAAATTGACTGCTTTCAGCTTCTCTGCGTGAATTCTGAGTGTTGAAGCTTTTAAAACAACTCGAGGACACTGTTCACGAGGTAACCCACATCCCAAATTGTCTCCCTTAACATTTTAGTGGGAATTTTGTTAAAAACAAGTGACTGACATTCATTTAGCAGTATAAATGAAGCTAAACATAACAAAACCTTCGCGAAGTATTTTACAAGTTATTACAGCCTCTATGAAAGTGAAACTAAGCCCAAAGTTATTAATATGTAATAGAACTCAATATTTTTACCCCAATTCAATTTTTATACAAATCTTATTATTTACTTTACCTGTATGATCAAAAGCATGTCTATATATTAATATGAAAGAGAATAAAGAGAAAGAACAGAGAAAAGAAAAAAAGAGAGTAGAAAATAAAAGAGAGCAAAAGCAGAGATAAAAAAAAATGTAAAACGAAGCTATAAAAAGTATTTACAATGGAATATTACTTGCTGCTTATATTAATAAAGATGGAAATGAAACATACTATTTACTATTACTTAGTTCTAATTATTATTAATTAAAGCATGACAGATTATTTGTAAACAAGCATAAGCAATATAATCAAGGAAGTATAATTAGCAATAGCATTTAAACAGCATATAAACTTTTTTACAAGGAATAAATAAGTTATTATTCCATTTATCATATTTTCATTACACTTCTCTCCCTGCCCTCTCCCACCCCTTACCCAGTGCATAATCTAAATAGAATGTCATTGTTTAAAATAAAGAAAAGAAGAAAAGAAAAAAAAAGAACAAAAAATGTATCAAGTTACTAACCTTAATTATCTTTGTCAGAAAGAGAAACATATTGAATGATAGCTTGTTATTAGTTCCTCAGATATTTTGACTGATTATGAAACAAAACAGTTCTTTGCACACAGAAAATAACTTTGATTAAATCTTTTTCAGAATATTTGTGGCTTTCTGAAAATGCAGTAACTATATTTAAAAAGATTAATAATGAAAAAATAAAGAGAGAAAAAAAAAAAACATAGAACAAGTCATTTGTTTTTTAGTCTCTTCTTCTTCTCTGAAGTCTTCCACGAAGTTTCAGTTGCCAACCTCTTTAATGAAGGACTAGCCCATTCCATTTCCTCTATTTTATCCAAAATCTTATTTTTTGATAAACAGCAATGCAGAGTCTAAGTCATCAAAAATTTTAGGACCATCAGGAAGGAAGATTTTTAGTTTGGCAGGAAACAGAAGGTAGGTTTTAAACTGTGCTTTTTTAAGCTCCCTTATTAATGGCAGAAAAACTTTTCTTTTAGTTATTACTAAGGAAGAATAGTCATTGTCAAAACGCACAGTTGTCTCATTAATTTTAACAGGAGCTTTAGCCCAAGCAGATTTAAGAACCATCTCTTTATCAAAAGATGATAAGAAATCTAACTATAACTGATCTAGGATACTTTTTGTTAGAGTTAGTATTAGCTATAGATCTATGGGCTCTTTCGATACCAAAAGAGAATGCTTCTGGTAAGTCTAAAGTTTTAGGGAGCCATGTTGTTAAAAAGTAATATTGTTACCTTCAATATTTTCTGGCAGTCCAAAAATCCTAATGTTATTGCGCCTAGATCTATTTTCCAGGTCATCAAGCTTTGTTTGTAGATGTGTATTTTGTTTCAGCAAAAACTCAGTGTTGATTTCCTCTTCTTGGATTCTATTTTCCATGTCATTTACAGTCTCTTCTATGCCTGTAATCTGGATCTTCTGTTGTTGCAAGTCTATATGTAACAAGTCTATTTGTTTTGTAGTTTTTCTATGAAGGTATCAATTTTAGTATCCAGTTTATCCATCTTAGCAGTAAGTTGCTGGATTGTAGATATCAGAGACTGAAGTTCTTTCTTGATGCTGGAGTCTTGAGAATTTGTCTTACTGGAACTCATTTCAAACAGAGAAACTGACAGGAAAATTTCCAAGGTGATTTCTGACAGGAATATTATTAAAATTTCCTTTCTTTTTTAGATATAGTTCAAGAAATAGATAAAACAAACATATTTAGAAAGAAAATTACTTCATAAATTAATTTTTTAAGTAATTATTTCCTGTCAGTGCAGTGAAATTGGTGGAGCTGAAGAAATCTGCTGCTATCCTGTGTTCATCCTTGGCCACGCCCCTGTTAACTGTACTCCTGATGGTCTTTCCCCTAGTTTAGCAGGGATCATTACATGAATGTTGAAAAGTATGTCAGATTATTTTAGTCCTCCTTATTACATATCCCTTAATTCCTAGTGCACACAATTTTCAAGTGCAACTTCCATTTTGATTACATACACAATGCTTCACAGAAGCTACTTTCATATAATTGTGTGTTCTTATTCATTCTATAAGAAAAACGTTAACCTTATCTTATTATCAGAGTGAAGCCATATTTTCATATTTACCAACAAACAGCTATGGAGATAATAAAACAAATATGATTATTATGCTTCAAAATAATCACCACCACCATGCAACGTCATAATAAATGTAGAATATCTAACCGAATATAGTGAACAAATCATATGGTATAAGCACTGTGCTCTAAACGTCAGTGTCTTCAGTTCAAAAACATCTAGAACCTATGCATGTATTTAGGGCTAATATTTTCATTCTGGTTAAAATAAATGGTGTGAAATATACAACTGACATAAAATAATTGTCTTTAAAGAACATCACCAACAGGGAATGCCACTACTCCAAATGTACAACCCTTTAATCATGAAATTATTTAGTTCTAAAAGTGCAAAACACTTACAATGCATTCAAACATAATGCAGTCTTTAATTCAGAAGGTCTGGAACTGATGCACATACTAAAAAAAAAATAACACTCTCATTGTGTACTTTATTGTCATGGAATATTTCATAACCAGATTTAATTTACTCAGCTATCATTTCTTTAAACCTTTCCTCTTCCCCTTCCTTTAGGGTTCTCACCTTTTCAAATGGCCAAAGTAGGACATGTCAGATATTGCAGGGCAAAACATACCCACGGTCAGTACAAAGGACATAACTTCACTTTTTTGCCTAACTAAAAGCTTATTCTTGTAGCATTTTAGTTGCTTATTCTGTTTCTTATAACATGTAGGTGTTTTAGATACATAATAACTGTTTTATGCAACTATTACATAAAATATAGGAAATATGTTTGTCCTAACAGCTCAGGACATTTGCAATTTTTTTCAATTTTTTTGCAGGATACAACTGCCCAAAGAAGGACTGTCCCTCGCAAAGTAGGACAGGTGGTAACCCTAGCTTCCTTTTGCTGTGGATTACCATAACTGGAATATAGTGATGAGTCACAATAATACAGTATTTGGAGCTCCAGCTCAGAACTCCGGCAATATTTATCTTGCGGATTAGAATCGGACGCCCTTTCCTCTCTCTTCTGTGATTTTTCAGATTTGTTTCATCTTCTTTTTAGCACCTATGCTGGAATAGCAAAGCGTTGCTGCAAATCTGTACCCTTTTTACCCAGTATATTTAACCTGTCAGTGATACTAACATGCATAGAAGGCTTCACATGACATTTCCTTCTTTAGTTTTCTGCTTCATGGCCCTAGAAGCAGCTTTTAGAGGTAATGCAATTTTCTGAAAGTTGTATGCCTTCTGACTGCTTCTGTGAGCTGTTATCAGCTTTGTTTTTTTCTTGCATTATGGACAGTGCAGTGGTGCAGCGGTAGTGTTGTTGCCGCACAGCAAGAGATTCTCTGATTCGATTCTCGGCTGGGGTGCCTTCTTTGTGGAGTCTGCATGTCCTCCCTGCGTTCGTGTGGGTTTCCTCCGGGTGCTCTGGTTTCCTCCCACTTACAAAGACAAACATCTGGGTTGTTTCTTCCCGGGCCTCCGCTGAAAATTGGCTTTGTTCCAAGTTGGACTTTCCCAGTTAACAAATGTTAAATAAATAAATAATCTTTATCCTGGCTGACTGAACAGCACCTGTCTCCCTATTACCTTTTTCTTTTTTGCTTCCCTTTCCATCTCTTTATAAGAAATACTATGCTCCAGTCCCTTCCAGGGTCAGGTTTCCTTTTCCAGGTCTTCCTTATAGAATTGCCATACATCAGCAATGTTAATGAACTCTGTGATCTTGTACCATGCAGTTACTGATAGGGTAGCAGGATAAAGAATATATGCAGCTAAATCCTGTTCAGAAAGCTTCCTTATGAAAAATCCGGCCTCTTTGTGTCACCAGTGTAAGTATATAGAGAATTCTGCATTAGTTTAGGCAAAATTGCTGCTAAGTAGAACATCTGTTTCTCCTGCTGAACTGAGTAATCATTTCTCTTGTCTGGAATGAACTAACTGCCATATGCATGCCTGGAAAGTTCTGACTGTGTTCCTTCTGTTCATTTTGTGAATCTTTTTAACAATAAAGAAACTGGCAGAAGTTCCTTCTTTGATTATTGTACCCACAAATGATAATAATTCCTCTAGGTTAACACTTTCCAGATCCCCAGTAATAGTGATATTACACCTTTGTCTTAGGTATGTATATGTTTCTCAGGTTCCAGTCTTTTGTCTGTTTCTGTAAAAAGAACCCATTGTATTTCTTACAGCACATCTCTATTATTTTGGTTCTTTGCAGATACAAGTCTTTCTTGTACAGTTAACATCAATAAATGGTAGGCTTCCATGTTGTGCACCATCGCAGAAAGGTGCTCAATCAATAAAACCAACTTTCCTGCTGTATTAGCCTCCTTAAAGTACCCCAACATTATTTATAGAAGTAGACATTCCCACTATCTTGTCTTTACCTTTTAATCAGCAGAAGAGTTTGTAACTGCTATTATTTGTATAAAATACTCAGTCAGTGGGAAGAGAGATCAAATTAAGCTACTACTCCTTAGGCCAAGTCACACCTCCCCTCAAAATCTCTGTTTAAGTTCCACTTCCAAACAACAAGTCACCAAGTCTTTCCTTTGGCAAACAGTCCTTAGTAAAAATGTTTCTTCTCTAGAGCGAGTACTATGGGACTCCAGTTCTGCGTTAACAACTCCAGCCTCCTCTGTTTCCCCTTTGACTTCTGATGAGGGATACTATACATCTATTACTGACACCTTTGTGTAATAGCAGTGATACCTTGAGTTCCTCTTAAAGGGGTATCCTTCACACATATAGTCAATACAGAGAGTACAAATACAATTCATGAGATTAGCCCTTCACTCAGTTTATTGGTGATAACTGCCATGCTATGTTACAATATGTACACACAAATTTAGCATGCCCTTGCAAGTATTTTATAAAGTAAGAGGGGTTGTATATATATAGATACAGATGTAGATATATTGAGTGATTTGGTGAGAGGACACTCATTCTGTACTTTAGCTCTCTTACCTCTCTACACAATATTTAACCCCATAGTGCTTTTACACATGACTACACACACATATGTTCAATTTATTGTTACATTTCGTCTTTCATTACTCGTCTTTGGTAGTGTTTCCTTTCCTAACACACCAGTGCCTAGAAGAGTCACATCAGTTTGAGGTTAACGGGCTTTTCTGTTCCCCTTTAAAGTTCTTCTTTCTGTTCTGCAACTTAAATGCTTCCCATTTTAGTCCTTCCTGGGTATAATGAGTGATACTGTAAGAGTTAAATTACAGCTTATGGACGTAAAGAGGATTTTTAGTAACATGATACTGATTTGTTGAGATTGATGATTGTTTGTTTTTTCTCTCTCTTTCATGATTATGTGCTTCTGGGGCCAAACTGTGTATTCCTCGAACTGGAGATGTCTGTAGAGCAGTAGCCAGGATACTTTGAAGTGTTTGCAAAGAATGTTTAATCCATCATATTGCTTTAATAGAAATGTAGGCTGTGTGACCTGGATCCAGCAATGCACTTGAGGCATTCTGATGACCTGGCTTTGTGTGACAGCCCTGAGCTGGGATAAGGTTTCTTGAACTCAAATATTCATTCTGTGTACAATACAAAAAATGTCAGGCCAGTGTTATTCTTGTTCTACCCAATGAAATGAGTCCAGGTGTGTAGTGTGCTGTAAAGGTCACAGTGCTTATAAACTGCTGATGTAAATAAGGCATTTAATATGTTGTTATGTTGACTGTGTTGCATCATCACAGAAAAAAATATGCATAATAAGCAGCTATTTAACTGTAAGTAATCGATGCTGTGTGACACCCCCCTCATTTCATGAAATATATCCAGTTTTCACGTTTTTCTTTACATTATGAGCCCTTTTTATAAGGGTAGTAGCTTTTTGCTTAAGTAGAAACTGAACATACCTGGTCATTTTGGGCTACAAGCTGAATTAATCTGCAGTGCCGGGGTCTGTGGGTATTATGTTGAAGGAATGACTAATATAATTGAGTGGAATTTACTTGAGTTGATGCCTGTGCACATTTTACATTATCCTGCGTTCATGATACATACAGTTGCCATAAACCATAGACAAACCAAAAGTGATATAGACCTGCAAGTATGAAAGATATTGTGGGGAAGGGAATGAACTCTCATATGCTCTGCTAGAAATCATGTTTGTCTAATGATCTAGGTGACAGAGGACTTTCAGAGAATAGAGCTAACCGAGATCAGAACTCCTTTTTCAGAGTGGAATGGTTATGGCTCATATTTTTTGTGCTGCCTGCTAGTCAAAGTAGGTTTGAAGGGTCCACAATACTGAGAAAAATATAACTATTAATTGTAGAACAAGTATATAGACATGCATGCAAATTTTTGCCTTAACTTCTTGTAACTCAAGCCGCAGGTGTGAGAGGAATATAAGTTAAAAAGCCCTTATTCTCCACAGTGTAATGGCTAGTAGCGACCCCGGCCATCTTCCACCCTTCATCCTTCCCTCATTCTTGTGAAGGTATATTGTCATATATGTATAGTGCTATGGCCTGCTTGCTGTAAAGAAAACTGACTGCATTTGCATTTGCTGTTGCTGTATTGTCTCCTGCTTGTATATTATGATTGCCCAATGGTATGATTTGTGACTGAAAAGGATCCTTGAACTAGCTTTCCCAGTCATTTGACAAATGTAAATAAGTAAGCAAATAAGTAAATAAATATACATATGCAAATGAATGGGAATATACTGATATTTTGGGAGAGATGACCCAAAACACAGCCTGCGAACTATGTTCCAGCAGAATGGAGGACAGCAACAGTAATTCCTCTGCACAAAGGGGGACTATCAACCGACCCTAGGAATTAGGCCCATAAGCTTGATTAGCGTCATCTACAAGGCCATGGAAAGAATCTTTATGAACCTTATTAACAAGGACATAGGTAATTTCCAAACTTGGACCAAACCCAGTTTGGATTCGTTAAAGGTAGACCATGCCTGTTAAGCATGGATGACTTCTTCAAGAAAGTCACCAAGGCCTTGGACGAAGGAAAGACAGTGCATACTGCCTATCTTGACCTAGCCAAGGCATTTGACACAATCACTCACTTAGGTATTATAGAGAAACTGTCCGAATTGGGAATTAACCTCTACATTACCAAATGGGTAGCCAACTGGCTCACTGGCAGAATACATACTGTCAAAGTGGGTGACTTCACCTCTAGCAAAAAAAAACAGTCACCAGTGGCATACCACAGGGTTATCTGCTAGGCCCCTTACTGTTCGGAATTTATTGCTAAGAAGTCCAGGCAAACTTGGTCGGCCTTTGGCTGACCAAGTTTGCTGACGACTGCAGATTGGGAGCAATTATTTATGTTAATATACTGCAGACAGGGTTAACACAGATAAATGATCAGTGCCAAAGCTATGGATTAAAGCTAAATGGAAAAAAAAAATGCATTATTTTTCCCCTTGGGAAAGCTGACATCCCTGCTAATTACATTATAGACAGTAGTACTCCGCCGAGTGTAGTGGCACATGATCTGGGTACTCAGGTTGATAGCAACCTGAAGTTTGACCACTACATATCCACAGTAGTAAGGAAATCCTTCTAGATGGCACGTCTTATAAATAAAGGCATCACAGCTAGATGCAATGATGATATAATTCCATTATACTTGGCCCTCCTCAGACCAATAATTAAGTACAATGCTCCCTTTTGCATGTACCTCACCGGACACACCTGCAACAATTAGACCACAGAGGTTACTCATCAGGAAATTACTGGGTAAAAAAAACAAGTCTTACGCAGAAAGATGGAAAATTCTGCTACTGTATTATGTCTCCTAGAGGTCACTAAGGGCTGACCTGTGCCGGTCCTACAGGGCAGTCTCTGACCCAGCCCTGATGGAAATGCTACACATTCATAAATCAAACTGCACAAGGGTCACTCACTCCAGGGATTTTAACCTAGCCTCTGACATGAACAGGTCATGCTGGAGAAATAGATATGTTGCTCAGAGACTGCCACTTCTCTGGAACAAGCTTCAAATTCACATGAAACAGTGCACCTCCCTGACCCTCTTCAAATGCAGACTAGGTCAACGGATGGGTGACTGCAAATTCACTCCTGAGGTGGTGCCCATGTCCCTCCTGGACAGAGGAAGTCAGTATTAACTACCATAGACCCTTATCTCTGTGGACTTCACTCAAATAACCACCTACAATTGGGGCAACTCGAGATAAATATGGCTAGGCTTGTAAGGGCTCTAAGGCCGTTAGCCTAGTAACCTTCTATGAACCTATGAATGTATGAACTTAAAAATGCCACATACTGTAAATCTTCCATCTAAGTATGTAAACTGCAAGGAGCCAAGACAAATGTCACCTCTAATGTTATCCTTATCCCAAAGTTAGTTTTCTCCCTATAATATCATCTAGATGTTGTTTAGTGCTTAGAAATCTTTCAACAACTTAGTTTTTTTTTTATTTCTGTTTTGTACAGAGTATGAATGTCCCAGCATTTTCCCAATTGAAATGTCACATTTGTCTCATTCTGCACAACCTAAGTTAGGCAACAGAAATTTTGTATTCTTATACTCTTTAACTATCCACAGTTTTACATCATGATTCCAGCAAGGGATACAAACTGCAAAAGTGAAATTTTTTTCCCAAATAGTTAATTGCTGGAAAAATCTTTGTAGGAAGAACACGGGTATGCTGCATTGCAATGCTACATAAACTTGTAAATGCTCTCATTTTTGACTCATGAACTATTGTTTTTATTGATTTAGCTACAGAATTATGCATAGGATAGTAACCAGCGTACAGGCAGCTGTCATTTGCATTTAGGTAGCTCTTTGAAATGAGAAATTTGTTATTCAGACATGACAGACCAGAGCTGATTACTGTCACAATCTGCATGTTTGTGGGACAGAAAGAGTCTGTAAATTTTATCTTGACAGATTATCAAGCACTACTTGCTTTTATTCATCTAAAGTATTAGTCAAGTGGATGTTGCCACCATTATGTAATGGTGTGTGCACTGCACTAGGTGTTGCAGATGAACAGTACACATTCATCTAGCTCTAGCATGCATTTTACCAAGAGCAGAAATTTATGATGCACAGAAAATTGGTTGATAGTTTCATAGGTACTTAGTAGACTATTGATCTGTAAAGATCTTAATAACCCTAGTCTTAGATTCCCACAATGGTTTTGAGCCCTTATATTTTTGCATACAAATATCCGAGAGATGGAACAAACAAATATATGTTGGGACATTTACATGTTTCCCCTATTCATGAGGGACGGACACGGGTGCTAAACCAGAGGTGTAGCTGCAGTTACCCATTCCTTTGTCCAAACTACAGTTGAATAAAGTAATGGAGGTACTTTGCTTTATGTGTAGTGAATGGATAGTTCCATAGAAGTGGTATTGTCTGTGATGCAAACTTTTTTCTCTCCAACATGTTCTATTTATTTTTACAAAATGTATTGAGAGCCCTTGAGCAGGTGTTTCTGATATCATTAAACTTGCATTCAACACTTATTAACCTGAGATAGTTAAGCAGCCTTATTTGCTAATAGTGTTGTCCCAATGTGACTACGTAACTGCACCCTTGTATTTGATGCACCTTGTGTGTGGCAGTGTGTATTCTAGAAGATTTTTATAAATATTTATGTGATGTTCCCACTTTGGGCCAGTAATCAAGGAGACTGAATCTTCACCACTGACACTGGAGAGGGGCATTCACTTGGAATACAAATGGATACACTCAGTATTTCCAGATGCAGGCCTCTCTGCATTAAGCACAATTTTCCTTACGAGCACACAGGGAACACAGTCAGCTCGGGGTCTGGATTTCTTTATATCTGTCTTCCTGCAGGGCTCTATTAAAGCTCCTTACTAGCACAGCTATAGGGTCAAGTGGAGTGTTCAAGCCAAGCCCTCCAACACTCTCTCTGTGAAACCAGTGCTTTATGTCCCTGCCCCTCTCTGTGAAAGCAGTGTTTTGTGTCCCTGCTTTAAGTAGCTGACACACAAACACACACACACACACACACACACCTGGGAAACTCTGGCACATATTTACCCACTGTGCCCCCTTCTGCCCAGACTTTAAGGTAGTTATCACTGCCACCAGGCACTACAAAGCCAGCTACGTAAGGCTCTTGCAAGGGTACCAAGTTATACTGAGTGAAATTAATATTAATACAAATGGTGACGTTGATCAAATAGCCAGGCTTCAGGAGTGACCACATTGTCACCAATAGATATAAATACTCTCAAAGGTTAAAATAGTCTCTAAAGAACCAGCCACAATGAAAAGTTTAAATATATTTAATAATAAGTAATAAAAGAACATTAAAGTACTAAATATTTATTTACAGTAAACTCCAGAATTTCAGTCATAGGAAATATTAAAAATAACACAGTTGGAAAGATTCACAGAAAAATAGCACTTGACTAGTCTCACTATATTTTCCTGACTGATATAGAGAATTACTGTTCCTACTTACTTGATAGAGCAAGGCAAGATGAAGCAGGTGAGGGATCTTTCTATGTCAGTTTCCAAGAAGCAGACTGCCCTATGACTTCTGTCTCACCTAATATTAAAATATTATTTCTGTACAGAATGACATCACATACACCTGGTCACGTGACTTCTGGTTGCCATGCAGCCCCCCCCCCCCCATTTCTAGAGACTGCCAGGATTTAGCACCTACATGTCAATAATACCAGTATGAGCATTGCTCAGAAATGCTGCAGCTTCTGGAAGTCAAAACAATTACAAACTTCTTCTCCTCCTACAGAGACTAACAAACCATGATTTTTACAGATATTGCATTGCTGGCTTCATTCAGAACTGTGAGATAACATCTTTATGGCCTAGGCTAAGTAATTTAATTTCTTACTGTTTTCCAAAGTTAGCTGGAGATGAGATTAACCTCTTTTCTTCCAGTATTCTATGTTAACATATACATATTTAATTCAGTTACAATATAGTCAGGACCCACTGTTGGTACATTTTTAACACAAGCAACTATACAAATCAGTTTGATATTCAAATAACATGTAATTCTTTACTAAATTCCAGCTAGCTGTGCTAGCATATGTTACACATCCACTGCCCTACTTCTCCTGGCATAGCTGGCAGTATCTCACATCGTCACAGCTTACGTTGGATATCTGGCTCTAGGTAGCAAAAACAAATGAATGCTGACTTCTAATGGATGATATATCATTCATGTCAGAAACATGTTTAGTTAAGAGCAGAACATTGTGGAGTATAGCTCTAGCAGATACTTCAGCATAATGAGAGAGAAGTTGCAACAGCAGCTGTGCATTCCACTTTAGATGGGATGATAGCATAAGTGCTTTTAATACACTAAAGTAAGATACAATGTCAAACAGCAAAACATATCTGCAGACTGACTTTGTATGGGGCTGTGTACAATGCCAGCAGGATATCAAAGAGGATATAAGCAGTGACACTCTGCTATAGGAAGGTGACAGGTAAGTGAAATGGGATAGGGAAGACCTGCTAGAAAAGAATCTTTTTTCCAAATGTTGAAGGGTTACCACATTTAGCAATATGACTGCTGACTCACAAAGCGTAGTAGTAGTAAACAAGGAAAAATTCAGGGTTCCTATCAGTAGACCAAAGACGCATGTTTTCGAATGCATCTTGGTCGAACTGACAAAACCAAAACTGCAAAATATCGAAGTGGTATGTAAGTGAATTCTTTCCCTGGGAAAGAATTTACCCCACCCAGTTAATCTCATGTTTTAATGTGCTTACTTTTTTTTTTTTTTTTGTTGGAACAGTGATTTTTTTTCCCTTGGAAAAAGTTTTCTAAGCACATGGGGTTGATTAATCACTGTTGATCTAATATAGTCCCAAAATGCAGTGTAAAGCTCTCCACCAACTTGTCATATATATATATATATATATATATATATATATATATATATATATATATATATATATATATATATATATAGTGGAAATGGTGAATATGCCACAATCCAAGGGAAACCCAGTGTAATAGAAACTACTAAAACACATAAAGAAATTATACTGTGGGTGACAGAACCAGTTCTGTGTTGTTAAATACTATAAAAATGTGCATTGCAGTTGCAGGTATCTGAAATTGAAGAAATAAAAAAGGGATTAGTTTGTAGTATCTGAATATGAAGTTGCAAACCATCATTTTGCAGAAGGGCTTAGCAATCAGGACTATGGCTTCAGTGTAAAAGGACTTATAATAATGTTTTGACCTTATGTACAGCACGGAGGAAAAATACTCCTTTGTCATACACGAGGTGTCTGCTTTTGATAAAGTATTGGTTCACTGCAATGTTACACATAAAGTGGCTAGCAATACAAAAAGAACACATCTGTGTCTAAGTAAGAAAGAAATCCTCATAACATGACAAATTCATGAACAGAAGACTGTTCATATTTTCAACAGTTCTACACAGAGCTACTGCATTCTGAGGGTAGTAAAAGGAATATACTTTTGCACAAATACAGCGTGTTCATATAGTCTACAAAGTTAAGGATTACATATTCCCAGTGCAAGAAACAAGTAGTTTCCATATTCTTTTCAAGTAACTACTTTCTTTTACACAAAATCAGTCAATGCTTCTGTTGTTGGTTGACAGCTTTGACACCTACTAATTGACAGCCTTAGAAAGCATTGTAATTTATTTTTTTGATGCTTTAAATCTATGAAAAAACCCTTTTTCCATTTTTTTTTTGCATATGGGATCAGGGTGTCACTTCAACAGTAACAATTATCTAGAGCTAAGGTTGACACCTCCAGGTGGCTAGCCCTGCATGCTCTTCTTCCATATCACGCACTTGCACACACACACTCAGACCTATGGCCAATTTAGTGTGTCCAGTCCACCTGTAGCATAACTTTGGAATGTAGGAGGAAGACGGAGCACCAGAAAGAAACACATATGAACACAGGGAGGACATGCAGACTGTGCACAGAAGGCACCCCAGCTGAGAATTGAACCTGAGAACTTCTTGCTGCGAGGTGACAATGCTATCTCCTTCACCACTGTGCCACCCATTTATTGATGCTTTAAAATCTCCAGTGAAAACTCTTAACAGCAGTTCACTCACCACCACAAATCAGTACAGTTAAGAGAAAAATTAAAAAGTTTTGTTCCAGATGCTGTGTAAGTTGCCTTTGACTTACCCTGTTGGAATTCTAACTAAATGGGAGGAAAAGACACCTTGCTCTCCTATGTCTGTCATGATTCATACAAAGGCAGCTTGAAATGCTTTATGGGAAACAGTCTGAGAATACATAAAAAAAGAGTATGTTTATAATAAAAAACAAAAATACTGTAAGGTGCAGATAGACTACCTCAATGTGGCCTGTTTGCACCTCACAGTGTTTTTGGTTTTTAGTGTTTGTTGCATTACACTGTAGCCGTGGGATTTCCTTTTTTTCTGATTATGTTTATATTATCTGACAGGCCCCTTGACGGCCATTTGTGACAAAACATATTAGAATGATTTTGATGCATTAGTATAATGCATAATATTTGCACATGCAATACAAAAATATTTTGGAGTCTAGAGTTTTTATTTAAGTGCAGAAAAATTGCATAATATGTAGTAAATCTAACACTTAAAAAGAGTTGCTGTTTTAAAGAATTATCACTTGTATTGGAAAAATTCAGTTTGCCAGTCAGGATATATAACTTGTGATGGAACGGTCAAGCCATGTTACATGCTCATGATGTGATTGAAGAGTCATAACTTAAAGGTTTACATCCATAAATTGCACTGCTTCTGACAGTATCAAACACAGTACTGTTGTATAAGCAGTTATTATTTAACTGAATAAGACATCAAAAGTTAAGTGCTACATATAAATGTAATTAAAGATCGCTATAAACTGCACAATACTGTTAAGCCAGTCTCCTGTTTTTAAGCACTGGTAGCTCTTTTGCATGTTCAGTTAAATGTATGTAAAACTTGTATATGGCAATGAGTCCCCCACAAATCCTTGTGATGTGGATAATTGCTGTATGCAGAAGAATACAGCAAAATTCTGTATTTATCTTTTAAGGAAAGTCCCATTTTAATGTATTTCAGTTGGTGCTAACATCTGAAACCAAAATATGTGCTGCTTCGTGCAAACCGGTTTATTCCTTAACTGAAATAGAGTCTGTTTTATTCACTGCAGAGGTCCCATAGCTATGACTGATGATTTAATTAGCTTGCTTCTCTTTTCCTAGGCAGGAGTATAATGTCGAAAGTGTATGTATTTTTTTTAATTTTTTTTCAAAGAAAATAACTGGGCATACTGTAATTAGCTTATTATTCCACTTGGGAAAACTGATCCAGTGCAAAATAGGTTAAAAGAACTTACTCAATTTTGTAATGAAACAGAAAAGCATATTTAAAATTCATGTTCATTGTCCCAGTAAAAGTTAAATAATAAATAATATTGTCAGCTCTGTTTATTTTGTACAAATGTTAACTACCACACATGGTTAAGAATGTGTTGACACCATTTTCTTTACTTCTATCGGTTGTATTGCTACTTTTAGTTCTTAGTGTTGCTGCGGTCTTAGAATAAGTACTTAATTCATTTAACTTTAACTACTGTTTCTTTACTATCACTGTTAACCTCTGACTCCATATGCTGCAATGTCACATAGTAACTGACGTATGAGCAGCATTTTCTACCTATGATGTCTGATACTGCGGCAAATTGTGTTTTGCTATTGGGGAATCATGTTTTTTTCTGTCAAATTATAGAGGTAAATTTAGTCGCATGTCAGTTGCTGAGTCTGCCAGTAATCACATGTGGCATTTGATTTGTGCACCTTTCATCCACTGATCTGCATTGGGTTACTTATGTGGGGTACTGTCTTTCCCAAAGATGCATTGTGATAAGTCAGAAGTATCAGAAGGAATATCTATCAACAGTGTAGGTGTTAATTAAGTTAATTTACCATGTAAGCTATTTGCTGAACAACTGTTCGAATAGTTATTTTGAAGTAAATGATGGTAGTTACTAGTTAGGAGTCTGATTTCTATTTGTTCTCTTTTTGATATGTTCCTATCAGTGCTTTTGTATCAGTTCATAATGTTATAATAATACAGTTAAATAATACCACCCAACACTGTGATCCACACTAAAATATGTTCTGTCACACTAACTGTACCTAGTGAGCCAAGACACCCACACAAGACACACACACACACACACACACACACACACACACACACACACACACACACACACACACACACACACACACACACACTGCAGCACCATTCCTATAACAAGCTCCTATAATGAACTCCAAGGTATAGGTCCTATAATGTCATATATAATTTTCCATTCCTCTAACATCTTGATCTACTGTCCATTTCCCTTAAATGAGTACCCTAGGCATTCCAGACTTTTTTGATCCTTGACATTCCATTGTTCAGTTCATAGTAAATGAAAAAGCAGAGAAAAGTGAGCCTTTAAGGTTCCACGATTCTTTGTGGCACCAAAAGTGGCACATGACTGTAATCCAACTGACCTGTAAGCTATACTTCTAGCTCCAACTTAAATACTAAGGTATTCTTAACCACTATTAGTAAAGTAAAAAAGTAACAAAAGTAATACAAATTCACAGAGATCCTTCTGTAGGGTTAAACTATATTTTATTTATTTATGGATGTTTTCATTGTATATAGACTTCATCAGATAATAAAGCTCTTAGTTTGCACTGGTTTAAATCCATTTTAGAAAGGGTAGAGTGGACCAAGCTACTTAACATGATTGGTTGATGGGGACAGGAAATCTTATTGGTTAGAAAAAATGTGCTTGAGATTGGAGAAGAAACTCCTTTATTAGAATATGGAGACTGATTTTTGTTACTGCTTTACTTCTGTGATCCACTTTTCAGGATGCATTTTATTTACAAGCAGAAGAACACATTGAATAAAAATTAAATATTGGTGCACGCACCAGAGTTAAAAAAATGTTGCCCTTAACAGTGCTCGCTTATTCATTAGGCATATTATTATTTTTTGGTCCACTGTTGTTGCTGCGGAGGAAGGCGAGGAAGAAAATGTCCAAATATGATGCAACACTACCATCCAGCGATTGAATACGATCCAGGGAAGAAATAAAAGTTGTTTGGAAGTCCTAACCATGCTTTCACTTCCAAGAATGAAGCTTCTTCAGGTTACGGGAGATGAAAGCAAACAGTTACAAAAAATCAAGAAAAAGCAAACTGTTAACATAATAAACACAATTATAGAGTCTTGTTGCTTTCTTATTTGTCTGTGGTCTAGGTGGACAAATTAATCAAGGTGTCTGCAAAGTGTATCCATCTCTACTGAAGACCATCTGTATGACTCTCTCTCTGCATGGACCACTTCTGTGGGGCTGTTTAACTGTGTTGACTGTCTTCCTGGGCATACTAAGTAAGAATCATCTCAAGTATGTGTGATCCACTTTTACAGAGCTACTTTATAATGGTACCTCCTGTCTGAAGTTATGCACCATGACTGTGGGGCAGTTAAATTCTATGTTTTTAGATCTTTTATGTTGTATGACGTGGTAGGTTTGTAAGTTGTGCCTGTCACAAATCTTTACTTAATGAGCAGCCAAACGGGAAGACTAGTTACCATGTGACCTCTGAGGAGATGTCCCTGTGATAGTAAATCGTACATACATCGGTATCCATGCCAGCTGGTCCAGCCTTCTGTCTACCCATATTGTACCTTGTATGTAAATTTGGGGTCAGAGATGGTGCTTCAAGTTGCGCCCATAATAATAATACAGTAATATAATACAATACACTTAAATTTTTAAACAGCTTGGATTTCCCCATCAGTAATATTCCAAAAGTTCCTGCCTGGGTACAGTTTTTTTTTTTTTTTTTTTTTTTAAATATGTCACATTCTGTTCTTGAGAAAGATACTGACAATATCCGTTACATTTCTATATGACCGAAACATATGGAGGTTGTCTGCTTCTTTTTGTGTGCATCTCCACCAAAAGCTATCTTGTTTTATGGCAGTTGATCTACCTTGAAAAATACCATTGAGATATAGTGTGAGGTAGTTTTACTGACTGTGTGTGTATCCTACACTAACATTAGTCTTTAAGCTCATAGATGTAATGAATTTTCATGAACGTTGTGATTTATACACTTGTTGGGTATATGTTTTATTGAGTCCGAGGACTGCATGAATGTAAAAGTTATTACCTTCATTGAGTTGTTCCATGTTTGCATCCTTTTATATGTCACTTCAGGAATGCACAACATCCTTTCATTTCTACCATGTCATACAGCCATTAAATTGGCTGAAAATGGCCCTTGGTCCAGCTTATTTATGCAGTAAGGGAATGGTTATGTAAACACCAGCAGCATTATTTTAGACCACGCTATACGTTTTATGGCATGATAACTAATCTGATATTTTCCTGATTTTTCAAGAATTATATTCCATACTAGATACTAACAACAACAAAATATTCCATACTAGATACTGCAGTTTTTCAAAGGTATTAGGGTGACTTCATCCTTGCAGTTGTCCCCTGAGTGTAACTACATCTTTGGCTTTGCTCACATTCTCCTCACTTAAGTCTAATTAATTATTATTCTGTCTCCTGGATATTGGCGCGTGTGACTCATCTGAAATGTATCTGTATTTTTTGCCACCAATTATTTATGAATGGTATTATCTGCTGACTGAATGCTGTTATAATTTAGCTTGTACTCTTGTTTACTTGTATTTATAACTGTGTGACATTTAGTACTTACATCTCTGCCAACATGCAGTCAAGTACTAATTCAGTTATTTAATTTGCAATTGCTTTATCTTAAGAAAAAGAATGATTTGTGTATCACATCTGTTTTTGCACTATACAGCCTTGATAGCCAAATTGTATGTTAACTTTGTACTCATTTTGAAACTTATTTAATATATGAGGTTGCATTTTTGTTACCTGTTGTATATAAAATTTGTAATTTTTAACCGTGACATTTTGCAGCTCGTATCCAGCTGAACTTATATATTCTGGTGTGTTGTTTTAGCTTCAGGTTAAAAAATGGTCATTGAACAGGTTATTTCTGTGGTTCATAATTTATGAATTAAAAGACAGCTAACCCCCTAGTCACTAAGGTTCATAGGTTGGTACTAGGCTATCGGCCCTAGGGCCTATGCAAGCCTAGCCATAACAATTCCCTGGATATTTCTTCCCACAATATTTACTTCTCCAGGCCCCTGTCTAGCAGGGCAACTGACATGATCCCCGGGGTGAATTTCCTATCTCCCATCCAATCATCAAGGTTCCTTTTGAAGAGGGCCAAAGAGGCGCTCTGCTTGATATGTATGGGCAGTCTATTCCAGAGTATGGGGAGCAGATACTAATTCCACTAGTCAACAAATTTAAATAATTTCATACATATTTGTTCACAGGTATTTGTACATGGGTGTGTCTTTAAGGTTATGGCTATATCAGCATATCATGGTTACCATTTTTCCATTGAATTTTGGATAGTTTTTTAGCATTTAAGAATTTCCCCATGACAGAAATATTTTTTAATATTCTCCAGTTGAGCTTATTACATGGTCTCCTTTATGAAACATGCCAGCCGCACTGCAAAATGAAGATCTTCGCTTAATGATTTTATATTTTTTGCTTACTGAATATGATCTTGTGAATACTTCACTGCTCTAGCAATTCTTATTGTTATTTTTTCCCAGCTCTTTGTCAGATTAGAGATGCAGACTATTCCACAATTTTGATCATCAGTGAACAGTGTTTCAGCTTTTTTTTTTGTCAAGTTTCAAGATATTATGAAATGCCATTTTTTCCCCTGAAACAGACTTTTTGCATACATTAATGGACACCATCTTAGGTAAATAAGGACAGGAACTGTACTTTATAACAAAGGTGATGGGATTCAGAATTCACATGTTATTCTTTGGAATAAAATATATGAGTAAATCATAATAGTATAGTGTGTGTGTGTGTGTGTGTGTGTGTGTGTGTGTGTGTGTGTGTGTGTGTAAAACAGTAAATCTTACAAATGATCCAAAGTGAAAACTAAGTTTTATTGCATGTTTTTATGTCTTGGCAACTGTTCCTCTACTATATGTAGTCCCTTGAGCACTGTGATTATGCTTCAAAACTGTGGAAAAGATAAGATTGTTAAGCACCTTTCTGACATTAGAAAGGTGTTGAACAAGCTTTTTTTAAGCACCTACACCACTGTTAAGCTCTAGTTTTGCATTGCACTACAGCATTACAACAGTTGACAACCACCGAAAAAGGGCATTGGGAAGGACAAAAACACGCTGCCATGCACTTGGCCCAGCCCATAGTCATGTAAAACACGTTTTTGAATCTCTTTGATGGCTGCTGTCTGTGTGTCAGCAGTAAGTGTATTACAGATTTCAGAGCTGTAATACTTAGCACTTCTTAAGTTTTCTTTAATTATTGTAGTAGAAGGAAGCAGATAAAGATCCTTGTACTATCAAAATGACTGGGTTTGCCACATCATAATTCAGATAATCGTGTTCTTCACATGGACATCGAGATTCACCTCTTGAGTTTTTCACTCTTTGCTCTCTTTTTTTAACAACTTAAATTATCACGTAAGACATATGTAAACGTACAGTAACAGAAAAGAAAGCAAACCATATCAACACTTTTTTTCCACTTGCATACATTATACATCACATATCTTTTTTCTTTGTAATTGTCATCAGTCCAACACTACATAAATTACTGAATTTCCTGCCTTCCCTTAAACCTCACTGTTCCTCCTTCTGAACATTATTTTGCATGTATTGTTCCCACACTTTCCATTTATTTCTGTGTAATTTGTTGCTTCCCTTTTCTTGTTGTATCTTTCAGCTTTTCCCAGTTAAGGGTCACCACAGTGGAACTCCGGTCCGCTAATGATTGGCAGTAGATTTTTACGTACCGAGTTGCCAGCTCTGACACACAACCTTCAATGAAGGTATTCCCATTCACGCATGTCTCCACACAGAAGACACTTTAGCTGAGAATTGAACAGGACAACGTCTTACTGTGAGGCAACAACGCTACCGCAGCAACACCACCGGAGTCTAAACATCCTTTTTCCAGTTCTTTTATCTCTTTTATAATATTCAGTACTTCGAATACAGTTGATTTATACTTTGATTTCCATTTACTAACAATTGTTTTTTTTTTTTTGTTTTGTTTTGGCAGCCAACAGAATTAAACTTAATAAGGCCATATTTAGTTAGGCAAATCGGATCCTGTGCCCTAGCTCAAAAAATAATTTCCTTAGTTATAGCCATTTGCTCACTCAGTATTTATGACAGAGCTCTGTAGACAGTTTTTAAAATCTGCCAATTCGTAATACTTACAAAACATATACTCCTAGTTACTGGTTTACTCCCATCGCAGCTCCAACATTTTTGTCTACCTAAGGAAAAAGTATTTGAAGTCCTTTTGGGGTATAAAATACCTATGCAAACACTTCCAAGCAAAGATCGTAAACCTTCTGGACTTTGTTTTATACTTGGGAGCCACACATATGTCCTCCCATTTTTTCTCTTGTAAATTGAAATTGCAGAATCTCTTCTCAGTCTTTTCTTACCTCCTCAGACTGAGTCTTATAGTCACCATGCAATATTTTATATGCCCTACTAATTATTCCTGTTTAATAGCTGCTTCTTCTGTTCTAGATTCAACAAAAAACTCCACCAGAGCAGGTTTTTCATTTAACATTTCACTAACCCTTTCAGTTAGCCTGTACTCTTATATCAATCCCCAGTAGGGAAGGCAGTCTCTAGCCTGCAGTCTAAATGTCTTCATGGTCTTATACTAGTCTATTACTTTTCTCTCTCTCTCTCTAGTATTTGCTCCTGTTACTTTGATTCCTTTGTCTGTTTTTCAACAGTAAATTCGAACCCCCTTTTGCCTATTTTTGCACCCCTACTTGCAGACATCCCTATTGGCAAAATCTGTTTTCTCCATTATTGTCTTGGCTTAGTTTTCAGAATACTTTCTGATACTTCTCTTGAGCTTTCTTGTGAAGTAAATGTCTTGATGTCCCTATCTCAAACAAATTACAAGACAAGCTGGTTATGATTGGAGATGCAGATCATAATCCTCTATATGTAACAGCTAAACTATTTAAAAAATCTTTGTAAATATGATAACATGCTTGTTTCAGAGCTAAGTTTGACTGGGAAATCTTGAAACACAGACTTTCTTAACTGAATCCAAGATAACAATTTGTCAAATGGTGGACTGTGTTAGCTTTAAGTCTTTTGGCTGTTAATGTTCCTTTAAGCATTGCTGTCTACCTGCTTATCATAAAAATCAAGGTCAGAGCCAAAACTAATCGAAGACAAGGACCCTAAATCAGGAAGACATTTTAAATGTTGGTACTATGTAGTTAAAATTTGAAATGGCATACACACATTTTCTAATAAAGAAACATTTAAATGCAAAATCTGTTACTCTTAGCTTCCTCTTAGTATTGTTGTGTCACAAAATCGGAAATTCTAGGAGGGATAGAACAGAAATCTGAGGCAAAAGTAAGGTATGTCTTTGAAAATGCGGGGCATTTGAAAGGTATGTTTTTAGGAGTCAGTGTAAGTCAGATTACAGTAATATAACATGGGACTATTTTGGCTGCACTCCGTTGCATAAATGTATTTAACTTCATTTGTTTGATTTCCGTTTTTGTTTGCTTTTTTATTTTGCTGTCCCTTTGAGAAAGTAAAAGTCGTTGTTGGTATTGGGTGAATTTGCTTACCCCAGATATTTTGAATCTGATCTTTTGAGAAGACTAGAACATATTTCCAGAACCCTTTTATTTGTTGTGCCATTTCTAGCATTCTAAGGTAGTGTAATAATGTTATTGGGTATAAAAGTTATCTGGACATCATACTAACTGTTTAATCTTCATAAAGGGGGATAATTATTCTTGTGAGTTATTGAAGTTATCCTTTGTATCTGCTGCAGGTGAATGCATTTCTAACATCACTTCCTATTTAGTTTATGTGGAGAGACCTGGATCTTGTCTGACAAATATGGCTTTACAGTATTTAGATATTAATCTTTGTTTTGCAGTAATCCTTTTTTTTTTTGTAATAACCATTTTAATTAAACTAACCTTAATTTTAGTGAGGATCAATCTGATTCAACATGCTTAGAAAAATACATTCCCGTGGGTATCTAAAAAGTGAGTAATGGGGAGTTCCAGCTTTGTTTCATGAAGATGAAATCTACTGTACTATCTTGTACTATAAGATGTTCCCAGAATTGCAACTGTTTTGCTGAATGTTAACTAAGTTGTTTCAAAACTCGCTGGAACAAAACCGTCTGTTTAAGAAGCAGGGCATATATATAGGTGTTTCTAAGTTATAGGTTTATCTTCTTAAGTGGTGTAATACAGTTCTGAATGATATCTTGTGCTGGACACAGCATGCTTACCTTTTTAACATTAGCTGAAGATGTTGAGCTCATAGGTTTAATTATGTGTTCAGGCCATAAGGCCATCGAAGGCCACCATCTTGGACACAGTAAGAGCATAGACTCAATCACCAACCCATTCATTTAGAAGTTTGTTAAATTTATTAGCCTTTTTAATATACTTGTGTAAACCAGTCCAGAGTTGCACAATTCTTGCATTAATTTAACAACTCTTCAACTTTTTAATTACCAAACTGATTTTTGTATGTCCTAAATCTAAAAGAGACTGTAAGATTATATCATGGAAAACTTTGAATGCAGTTATCACTCTGTCCTTTATATATCTGTAATGTAAAGTATATAAATTCAAGCTTGGATGTGTATCCTTATAAATCAGATTTTGTATGGGAAAAAATTAGTAAAACATCTCTGTACAGACGTTATTTTAATTCAGTTGCTTCCCATTATAAGTTTAAAAAGAATTGTTATACTCCAAAATGGATTTTACAGATACTTTGCATAGTGATGCAAAATATTCTTGCAAAATAGTTACTATTCTGAGAGCATTCAGCTGAATTTAATTATTGCTGTACTACAGCATATCTTGTGATGGCTTTGAGTGAGTAGCTGTCACATATGGGGACTTGGAAAAGTAGCAGTGTGTGTGAGTCCTGTGACTGAAGTGGCTGAGCAAACTGCAATATATAAGTATTCAGTATATCATTCTTAAAAACGTTGAAATACCGAGACATGAGAGATCTGTTAAAAACCACACTAAGCACTATAAGCAGTACTTTTTCTATAGGGGGCTCTCTCCTATGACGTTAAGGATGCTAGCATCACACAACAATGGAGAAAGGCATCGCTTATCTTATCCTTAGCCTAATCTTGGGGGAACAAAAACAAAAAAAACTCATGCACCCCTGTAAGGAAACATCTGATTTCCAAAGGCATCTTCACAAGATCCAAAGAAGTCTTACTCATATTTCATCAGACCAATTATTGAATATAATGCAGCTTTTGACATTCGTAGGTTCATGGTTTATACTATGTAATGACCACCAGGGCCTTTACAAGCCCTGCCATGTATTCCAACCCAATTTTGTCACTGGGTTCTTTCGATGTCTATATGGTGGGACATGTTAGTAAGGAGATAGCTAAGGGATATGTGGAAGGTGGGTATGTTAGGGATTCATTTACTTACTGTCAGCTTCTGTACATCAGAGACATGGGGGTCAGACTAGAGCTGAATGTGTGATTTCCCTTTGAACGATCAAGGTTTTGTTTGAATAGCAAAAGGGATGAACTCTATTTCACATAGCTGGGGAGCCTTTGAGACACATATGGGTCTCTCCTGCATGTTCTATTTATGTTGTAGGAAAATTTCACATCCTTGGATCTGGTGTTTCTGGTGCTGTTTGTTTTGGGGATGTGCAACAGATCCATCACAGCTGGATTTGAGGATGCATTAAATTCCAGGCATAGATCACCTCTCAGTAAGGCGATCCGTGTAGGACAGGGTATTCATACTCTGGATTCTCCTGGTGAGGAATCTTTGAGGACATTTCGCCAGCTGCAAGTACATGTTTAGTTACATGCCAAAGGGGGCATTGTACTTGAGGGGTCTTATAAGAGCTGTATAGAGTGGTACTATAACTTCTATGGATCTGGGTATCATAACCTTCTTATGAATTGGGCAACATAGAAGGATTCTCTTACTATCTTGGCTATGTGTAGGTTGAAGATCAGATTACTGTCTACATATCTTTCTAGATCCCCAACTGTCTGGTCATCTCTTACAGGTGTTTTATTGATGGAGTAATAAGCTTGAGTGTACAACTTCCCAAAGGGCATTATAATGCATTTCTTTACATTGAGTTTTATCCATGGATTTCTTGTAAGACATTAGTGTTATGGGGGGAATCTATGATAGTTCCCAATTTACAGTCATTTGAGAACTTGGTGAGCCAAAGGCCTTTCACATTAGCCTTGATTTCTGAGAAGTAGATGTCAAACAGAATTGGGCCCAATAGAGAGCCCTGGGGTACACCACTGGTGACCGGTCTCCTAGTGGATGTGGTCTCATTGATCGTGATTTCTTGGCTTCTATCTGTGAGTCAGCTAGCCAGCAATCTAGAGAGTTATATAAGGATTTATTCCTAGTTCTGAGAATTTGTCAACAATACCTAAGTGGGGTATTGTATCAATTGTCTTGACCAGGTCAGGTTAGGAGGTATGCACCATTTTCCCCTTATCTATAGCTTTGGGACCCTCTTAAAGTAGTCTTCCAGGCTGAGTAGGCAAGACCTTCCCTTAGCAATGCCAAACTGGGATGGGCCCAGCATCTGTAGGTTGCCAGTGCCCTTGCTGATCAATTCCATGATAATTTATTCCATGGCTTTGCATATTAGACTTATCAGATTGATGGGACCATAGTTACTGGGGTCCGTCCTTATGAAGAGTGATGACCATTAAGTCTTTCATTCACCTGGAATTTAACCTGTTTTGAGGCTGTATTTTACATAACATATCACAATATTTCAAGAGCACACTCTGACTTCTTCCAGCATTGAATTGGATCAAGTGCTTACAGCTAATGGATAAATGGAGAGGTATAGGATGGTTATTTTTAAATTGCTTATTTCTCATATAAATTGTGAAGTGTGTATACTGTGATTAGCAATATGTAGTTTAGATTTAGCTGTGCTATTTTACCTATATTTACTTTGCAACCAAATTCTTTTAAGATATCTAACAGTTTTATTAAGTCATGAGTGTAATCCATGGTTTGATTCCCACATTCTCCATCTGCCTTCTGTGTGACTCTGAGAAATCAATTAACCGGGCATTACTTCTAGGTTCTACCTGAAAACAGTATGGTCTAATGGATTTATCTAGTTAACAAATAATTAAAGTTTTTTTTTTTTCTGGTCTATTTAACATTGAGGCATTGTAAGTATTCATTAATTAAGTATTTGGTTACTTGCTTTATCCAGTTATTGGTCTTTTGGGAGCCAGAGGCAGAAAGAAACTAATCCCTGACAGACTGCCAGTCTGAAACTTGTTGCACAGACAGATAAACACTCACACATGCCACACATGTGTACGGGAAAGTTCATGGCTTCGGGATGTGATGCGCCTCATTAAACACCTACTTGAAACACAGAAAGCATGCAGATTCGTCACAGAAGGCAACCCAGCCAAGAAGCAAATGTGAGAATAATCTGCTGTGATGCACTAATGCACATTGCTTCACATTTGCTGTACATACACAACATCATCAATTCCTTTCATTTTAGATTGTTTTAGAGTGAATGTTAATTGAATTTTTAAGGGAAAAAATAAAGACGATGTTAACTGTCCTGGTTTGCTTAATCTTGTAGAGTTGAATGCTTTTGAATATTTGAGAGTTTATCTGAGATCTGGCAACATAGAATTTGCATTGGAGAGATAGTCTATAATAGGTTATAGAAAATTTGATTTTTGTACTATTTACTATAGAATAGTAGAATGGACCCACTCACCTCATCAAAAGCCTTTTTAATGTGTAATCTCAGTCTTACTGAAGTAGCTTACTTTATTCTATTCGTTTGTGTGTGTGTACGTTTAAGTTATTTTCATAAATTATTATTTGATAATTAGCATGAGCAGAGTTCATTATAGCTGGAGTTATGGTGTCTGACTGTTATGCTGACTCATTGCTTGGCTCTGTTGATGCAGGCTAGAATGAGGCATAAATCGTGCAAAATGTCTAAGGAGTTTTGTTTAAGGGTTTGATTTTTGGAATCAGATTTGCTTTAATCTGAAAGCTAGAATTTGTGTAGCTATAGAGGCTTCTCTGAAATAATTTAACTCTAGAACACGAAGGACAAAGTATAATTACCTTTTCTTTTTGTGTATGTGTGTATTCCTTTGTGGCTTGCAAATACGGTTTTCTAACTTTTCTTCTTTAAAACCTGTTGACTTTTGTTACAATATACTAATTAAATACGATACACATTTTTTCTTTACAGTATCTGAGATCTCTTTTATACTTTAGTAAGAGACCCCCATTGTAGCGTTTACACCTTAACACAGGTGTGTTAAAACTTAGAAGAGCAGTAGCATTGTTTGTTTTTTAGCCTTTTTGGAAAGTAGTGCTCCTATATGTGGTACAAACTGAATTTATAAGTCTTTAGAATTTTCGCTTTTGGAAGTTCAGATAGATTGCAAAAGGAGAAGGATCCAACAAGCAAACAACGCGTCTGCAGTTTTATTTATTCTGCATATTATTCTTTGAATAAAACATTTAGGGGGGGCAGTATTGCAGTGCTTCAGTAAGAGTAGCATCTTCTCATGTCACTTCTGTAAATAGTGAATTGGAGTTTTCGGGTGCAAACTAAGTATTTTTAAGTGATAGGTCACTTGTTATATGTAGAAAAAAAGGTACAAAAGTGAAAAGAAAAAGTAATAAGAACCACAACTGCCGAAATCTGGGGAACAGTTAACTAGCTGTGTGGCAAGTAAAGAAATGGAAGCAGCTGTCTGCAGTGAAAGTTGTGATATGTATGACCATAGTGAGGTATTAGTAGAGGCCAGCCTGGGCAATATACAAAAAAAAGTTAATGATAAAGTGGTAGCGTTTTTGGAGAATGTGCAAAAGAGGTAATGAACCTGATGCAATATTTAATGAACATGCTGATGTCATTTTGACATTCAGGCAAGAAGAGTAAAGAGGTCAAGGAAAAAATTGTCAGTCTTGAAGTGAAGTTCTCAGTGTCCAGACACAATCAAGTTGTACAAGATGACACAGTAGAGAACAAATTGAGAGTGAATAAAGTCTTGGAGGAATAGAAGCTGGACTAAGTTGCATTTATAAAGGTTAGTTTGATAATCAGAATTAAAAAAAGTACACTTTTTGTAGTAGGAGTTGTAACATCAGCCCAACCACTTCAACATAGTTTAGCGCAGTTTAAGACATAGTATTTAAACAACAAATTCCTTTCATTTTGGACATGTAAAGAACATGCTAAATTCATAGATGTCAAGCAAGAATGTCATGTAAAAAAAGTTAAAGTTTAGGATAGTGCATCCAGTCCTTTTCAAGATTCCTTTCTGCAGGGATTAATTTTTTTACGATGCCCAAGTAGCTTTGAACTGTGTTTGAGTTTGAATACAAAGAGGATGAATGAGATCTTATACAAAGTCTGGGAATGTGGCGACATACAGGAAAATGGAATGTTGGGGAGGGTGATTGAGGGAGAGAGAATCCTTAGGGAAGGTTGTCAGCACCAGATCAGTTTCCTTTTTAAATACAGAATGCAACAAAGCCAGAAGGCAGCCTTAGCAGTGAGAAAGCACCCTCTACATCCAAGGACATAATGTTGTATTTTGTCCTTCAGACTAAACTGTAAGGTTTTATGATGTTATATCATTGCCATATTATGAAGTTATACAGGTTTTCTAAATGTTTAGTTTAATGAAAATACATAATATGATGAGCGATTTAATATGAGAATATGTCATCTTTTTAATGTACTCCAGATGTTGCTTTTTCACATTTTTGCTGACTAGGTACCACAGTATTTCAGTGATTCAATGACAGGTTTATGTTTGTAAATTAGAAAGTGTGCGGGCTCTTGGTATGTGATAAGGGAGAGAGAATACATAGAAATGACAGCAAGGCAGCTTAAAGATATTGGTGTGAGCTTAGTTTAAGGTAAACTTCTAATGACAAAATTGTCAATGTTTGGTGCGCTGGACAATTCTCTGACTTATTCCTAAAACAGATTAATGTATTTTATTATGACAGTTTCATTCTTAATCTAACTACTGCTTCATCAGACTAATTTGATTTACAACAATAACCCAAGATATAGAAGAGCCAATGAAGAATGCCACAGAATAAGATAGGATGTTGACAGGGTGATATCATATCAGACATGGGTCATTAACACCTCTGATCTGTGGTATGTCACAACTCTAGCATAAGTCAAGCAAAATCATATATGTTATGAAATGGGCATGTTATTAAACATGTGCAAAAACAAATGTTATAAGTAAAAATGTCATCTTTGCAGTGATAATAGTATATTGTCAATCTTTACAGCCATACTGCAATGCATACAAGCACAGAAGTTTATTTTTTCTATAAAAGTTTCACATCAACGTTTTATATCTTGAAAACTAGGCATCCTAGGCAGATAGTGTCAGAGCGTTATTTGTTCAGCCAGACTTCAAACTTCAGATTTCACCTGATAGCAAGAATTTCCTTTCTAAATGCTTGTTTCTAAATGTTTGTTTATTAAGATATTTGCAGAAATGTGAAACATTTTACTTATTTGTATGATTAGCAATATAAATAATACTGAATATATTTCAAGATGTCCAATGTTGTGTCTTTTGGCTTTTCCCGGTTAGGGGTTGCCACAGCGGAATTCCGGACCACTAATGATTGGCAGTAGATTTTTACGTGACGAGTTGCCAGCCCTGACGCACAACCTTCAACGAAGGTACGCCCATTCATGCATGTCTCCACACAGAAGACGCTTTAGCTGAGAATCGAACAGGACAACGTCTTACTGTGAGGCGACAACGCTACTGCAGCACCACCACTATAGTGCAAATATCATTGACAGTTTTCTTTAACATCATCTAAGGTTTCATATGATGCAGTGCTATATTAGTAAGTCAGCTGGTTTTAGAAATAATAATAATGTACATATGTAATTACTGCATATCTAGCAAACAGCCAGCAATATCTCCATTGTACTATTGAGCATGTGCAGTGGCAATGTATTTTTCTGACATTCACCATGGCATTTTACCAAGCCCTTCGATAATGTAGTTCTCTCAGTTACGAAAATATGAATGCAAATATGATTAACAGCCGACAAATTGTGATTAACATCTTTACTGCATGATGCCCAGAATTACCAGTCTTAATGTTATTGTGCTGATTATATTCTTCCATTTCTTATATTTCCTGTTGTTAACTGGCAAATCACTTATTAGAGGAAGACGGATCCCAAAATTTGAAGACATCATAAGAAGCGATGGATGTTGAATGGAAGTATAAAAAATGTGCTATAGGTGTACAGGAATTAAAATTCATTTCAAAGAACCACCTTTAAAAAAACAGATATATGAATATGTATGTGCCTGAACTGTGGTAGACATGACTTTTGTCTGTAACTTGTTTGGATTTATGAATAGTAAAGATATATTTTTATAGAAACTAGACAGATTTAAGCTTGGAGCTTGCTAAAAAACAGTGGAGCAGTTTAGATGCTCTTCATATTGATCACTGTTGCAGTAGGCTTAGCTGTATGGGTTATGTCCTGCCAAGGATATAACAGCCAGCCAGCTTCCAAAGCTTCAGAGTACCTCCCACTCAACCAAACTGTCAAGCAGCTCAGGATGAGCTGACTAAAGACAATTTGGACATGAAGCCATTCAGAGCTATACTGTCACAGAAAAGTACACTCCTTTGAGGCTTTCGAGGATCAACGGTTAGATTATGCTTTCCGTTGCTGGGCAGATAAGTTCCCTTTGGTGAAAAAACTTCAATTTTCATATATTTACTGATGTTGTATTTCTTCTTCAGGAATGTCATTATAAAGCTAGGAGTGTTGTGTTTTATCGGACTGCCTCGAGGACTGTAATGTACTTTTAAACGGAGCACTCATTTTTTTCTGCCAATTCTAAAGTAGTGTAAATTAATTGACAACATATTTTCTGTTGAGAAATTGTGTTTAATTTTCCATTGTTGGGGTGTCATAGTGTTTGAAAATGCTTTTTACTGTGTTTTTTTCTGTCATAGTTTAACTTCTGTGTACTAGTAGTTTTACTGGCATTTGCTGCTTGTCTTCCCTGGAAAAGAGGCACCATTTTTCAGCTTGACCATGGAAGAGATTGTCTGTTCCATAGTTGGTCCTTCTTCCAACCACAAAAAAAAAGTTACGCCAACAGCCTTTTCCACAACAGCAGGCTAGAAAGTTGCCTCAGCCACAGCTGGGTGACTCTGCTGTGCCCATTTGTTGTACCTCAGACCACTCTTCTTTCACCCTGAATCTCTCTGGTGTAGCACCTGCAGCCACTATGGACTGGGGGTTCGCCTTATCCTCTGTGATTGTTGGAGTCCCGTCAGTGGGCAAAGGACAGACACTCTCTGTCAGTCCTGGGAGAGGGAACAGGGAAGGTTTCCTTATTGTATCAGAATGCTGTGCCCATCTGTGGGGAAGAAGTGGCGGCCATTAGTAACACTGTTGGCCCAATTTTTCCAGTCAAACATGTACCTACTCCTCCTCAAATTTCTTTGGTTAGGAGTAATTTACATGCACCGGGGTTTAATTCAGGCCATTGATTCTCGTTGTAGAATAGTTTCTGGTAAAAGAAAGAGGGACACCTTATTTCCTGAAGAGATTCAAGATTCTGAATTTTAACAGGAAGCTGGAGGGATGGATTCAGGATTTTGTCCTCAGATTTGTGATTTTGACTCAGAGGAGAGCTGAGTTTCTGATTTTTCCTGTGGTAGTTTCTATTTCTCTTAGACTGTTGCAAGAATGTCTCATTGTTTTGTGTGGGAGAACATTGAGGCTTCTCAGCCCCCTCAGAAAATACTACGAGTTTTTACAGAAGAATTTTTATAGAAGCTACACCCATTCCTCCTGTCCTGTCTTGTCTGCTTTAGAGGATGTGTGTTACTGCCTGCAGTTTTCTTGATACTCAGCCAGCTGTCCCTTAAACAGCAGATAGAATGCATTATGATCCTCAGTCTTAATTTTTTAAACACTATTCCCATATGTGATCCAGTAGCTATAGCCTTAGTTGACTCCGCTGCTAAGCACTTAGTTAATTCCAGTCCTACTGTTTCTTTTAAGGCTGGGAAAAAAGTGTATACGTCTACAACACTGATTTTCCGAATTTTAATTGTCAAGCTCATATGTTAAAGTTTGTTCTGACATATTGTGAAAGTATGAGGAATGTTGTATCTGCAATTTCTTCTTGTGAAGAAAAAACTGCTTTAAATAAATTAATTTATTCTACTCTACAGGTCACTACTCATTGTTTGCAGTATGTGTATGATTCTGTTGATATTTTTCCAGGGTTATGCCCATTGGTACTGTTTTAAGGAGATTTGCCTGGCTGCAATCTCAGAACCTCCCAGATGGTTTAAAAATGAGATTTTTAGTTCTGCCTTAGATAGCGACTTCATTGTTTGGCTGGGCAGCTGTAGAGGTGATCAAAAGGTGTGATGAAAGGGAGAAAACTGATACAGGGAATCTCATAGATTTTTCAGCCCTCCTGTCCCAAAATGCCCAAGGAATTTTCTTTCTTTTCATCCAATTCTGGAAAAAAATCAAAATAAATAGTCTCAACAGAATTCAGGTAAACAGATGCTTAAGAAGAAATGGCAAACAGGTTCCAAAAAGAAGTCTCTTTCAGAAAGTCTGAATTTCCATTTTTCTGTTTGGTAACAGATTGTTTCAGACAAAAGGGTTCTGAAAATTATTCAAAAGGGTTACAGATGGTAGTGGGAGGAGACTCCTCCTTTCCATGAGGTCATTCCTCATCCTGCCGATCAGACTCTTTTGTTTCTACTTGTTCTTCATCAGGTGCTCTCCCAAAAAGTAATAGAACCAGTTCCTTCTTCCCATGTTGGGATGGGGTTGTATTCAAGGGTGTTCCTGGTGCCAAAGAACAAAAATGCGTGTCGACCAGTCTTGCATCTTTCTTTCCTAAACCTGTTTGTGATAGTGCCCAAATTCAAAATGATGTAATTTCACAACCTGTTACCTTTTTTTTTTATCTTTCAGGTTTCCTGGTAGCACTAGATGTAAAAGATGCTTATCACATCTATACTCATCCAGACTTCAGGCGTTTCTTAATGTTTTGTCTGTCTGGATCACATTATCAGTTCTCTGTCTTACCCTTTGGATTATCTAATGCACCAAAATTGTTCAAAAAGTGTCTGGGTCCAATTATACCCCATTGCAGACTACAGGGTAACCACATTTCCCATATTTAGACAACATGCTTATTTTTTGCAGAGTCTTTTTCAAAATGGTCTTTCCTGAGTGTGAGATCTCTTGCACAAGCTGGGGTTCCAAAAGAACATTGAAAGGTCTTTCTTGGCTACCTCAGCACAGGGTCATGTTCCTGGGATTGTCAACAAGACACCTCAATTTAAAGAGTGTTTCTTCTGCAGGAAAAACATATTTTTATCTAGATCTATTTCTAAGGTTTGCTACTCAGACTTTGGTCACTGAGAAGGAATACCTCAGAATTTCTGGTCTCATGGTATCGATGATTCTCATGAGACCCCTGGCAAGGCTCCACATGAAAAAGATACAGTGATATCTGAAGTCTTTGGTTCTAGCATTAACACCCTTTATCTTTTCAGATCCCAGTACTGGGGGCTGTCAGAAGAGATTTTTTTTTTGGTGGACACAACAGATTTCCTTAAATCTTGGTCTCCCCTTCTCCATCTCTGCTCCAAAGAAGTCAGTCACCACAGCTGCTTCAGACTTTGCTTGGGGAGCAGTTTTGGGAGGGTTGAAAGTGCAGGGGGTGTGGAACACTAAGGACAGATGCAAACAAATAAATGTCAAGGAGATGTTTGTCCTGATCAAGGCACTGAACTCTCTGAACCATTTTTGGTCCCCAGGACCTCTTCTAGTGGTGACAGACAACACCTCAGTCATATGGTACATCAACAAGCAAAGGGGAACCAGGTCATTCTCCCTTTGAAGACTATCCATGTTAGCTTGGGGTATAGTTTCACAGCCCAGTCTCACTCTATATGCATCCTACATTCTGTCAGAGCAAAATTGTGCAGAAGACAAGCCGAGCAGGACCAGGGCAGACCCTCACAAATGGAAGTTATATAAGGGGGCCTTCCAAGATTTGATCCATCTGTGAGAAGTCCCTCAAGTAGACTGCTTTGCCTCATGTTTGAACAATCAACTGGAAAAATTGTGTTCCAAGACTCCATCCAAGAAGGCCTGGAAGACAGATGCCCTTTCTTTGGACACAAATGTTCCTGTATATATTTCCACCCTTTCCACTAATATTTAGGGTACTTATGAGGATTCAAAAGGAATCTGCTAAGATCATTGTGGTGACTCCCTTCTGATCCAGGCAACCATGGTTCTCACTTCTTTTGGAAATGGTCAGGGTCAATTACCCCAACTTCTTCAGAGAATGGATCTACTCGCACAGGAAGAGGGGTGTTTAATAGACACTGACATCAATCATCTTCAATTGACCACATGGATGATAGGACCTTAATTCCTTTTAAGCACCTGTTTTCTGAGGACATGCAGCAGGTACTAATGGAGGCAAGAAAGCCTGCTACTAGAAAATCATATATTAGCAAATTTAAAGGGTTTTATATTTGGAGCCAACAGCATAAACAACACCCATTCAAGGCTAGTTGTTCTCAAGTTTTACAGTATTTTTGTGAGTTACTATTTTATGGCCTTTCTTATTCCTCTGTCAAGGTTCATTTATTGGCCACTGCAGCATGTCTGGCCATCGATCTTCCTCTTTCAAGGCAGTCTCATGTCAAAATGTTCTTTAAAGGGGTTTTTCATAAGAGGCCTCCAAGTAAACCAGTGGTGTCTCCTTGGGGTCTTAATTTTGTGTTAGAGCAGCTAACACTTGCTCAATTTGAGCCAGCTAATCTGGATGACTTCAGGTTCTTAACATAGAAAACAGTTTTACTGATTGCTCTGACCTCTGCAAGAAGAGTATCTGAGTCGCAAGCTCTTATTGTAAGTTAACTTTACCTCATTTTCCATCCTAATTTTATGCCCAAAGTGGTATCAATGTTTACTTTAAGACAAACTATCTATCTCCCTATTTTCTTTCCTGAACCTAGAAATGAGGGAGAAAGGATACTCCATACCTTGGATGTCCACAGACAACTTGGGTACTATTTTGATACAACTAAATCTTTCAGAGCTTCAGATCAGTTGTTCATTTGTCATGAAGGTAAGAAGAAGGGCCAGCCTGTATTACAACAGACCATTTTGAAATGGTTGTCTTAAGTACTACATTTTGATGTACTCATCATGACAAATTGATTCTAGGCATGGCCAATGCCCACTCTACCAGTACCTTTGCTTCATCTATGGCTTTTTGGAAAGGGATGGATTTTAGAAGTATTGTAGAAACTGGTCTTCTTTACATACTTTCACAAAACACTATAAGCTTGATTTTGTCTCTTGGTGTAGATCACGTTTTGCTCCTTCTCTTTACTCCTCCCAAATATAGTTAGCTGTGGTAATCTACCTATACAGCTAAGGCCCCTGCAGCAGTGATCAATACGAAGAACTTAGTTTGAATGATCACTGCTGCAGCAACTGCTCCCTCCACCCCTTCCTTTTTTTCCCCCAAGTGTTTTTAATGCTAAGGTTTGGGTATTTATTTTTTATTATTCCTAGTATTGTCTTTTTAGTGCAGAGCCTTCCTCTCTCTACTGGCAGGGAAGCTCTGAAACACTACATGCCCAAACATGTGTTTTAGTCATCATGTTTTCAGCTGCTTGACAGTTTGACATGTGGAAGGTGCCCTGAAGCTTTGGGAGCTGGCTGGCTGTTATATGCTTGGCAGGATATAACCCATGTAGCTAAGAATACTGCAGCAGTGGTCATTCAAACATACACAACTGTACTTTACAGTGATTCCTTTGCGAGAGCTAGATGGTTAAATGCCATAATCATAAATAGGAAATTTACAGAGAGAAGAAGGAAAAGGTTTTTATAATATTAAAATGTCGTAGTTATGGTAAGTTAATGTAGTTAATAATCATAAATAATTATGGATACATTTTGGTAGAGTCAGTTGTTAGACAAAAATAAAGAACAAGAATGTTCTATTGTAACAGTTCCATTTTTATGTCTTTTCAGGAAAGACAAGTATATGTGTTTAATATTCACCAGATGGACAAAAATTGAAGGAAAAATGTGTAGAATGAATGAATGACTGGGGGTTTTGTTTAGTTTTAAATGTAATTTCTTGTGATTGTCATGGATGGTCTGGCACTGCCAGCGAATGTCATGAATGACTGGTTTCTCTGCCACACCTGTATATGGAAGACAAGGCTGGCTCTAGATTGTGACAACCATTGTACTACCTGGGCATGTAGGGGACAGGGGCTATGTTTCTTGGATCTGCCGCACTGCTTCAAAAAAGGTTTGCTAACCACCAAAGGGACAGCCTTTACAAGTGACACTACTGATACACAACAGATTAAAGTAAAGGAAGAAAACTTTGCATAAATATGACTCATTAGCCAGTTTTATAGATGCAACCAGGACTCAAGAGCATAAAGGAAATGGGCACTCATGTACTGGGTATGGATTTGAAACATCCACACACAGGCTGCTCAAAATCAGGGAAGGCTGGTAGAATTCTCCAGTTCCCCACAGATTTCTTTCTGTCAAGGTAGTTCTGCCACCATTCATGATATGGCTGGTGACCAAACTCAGTAGTTACCAACCATTACCTGTCACTCTTGATTTAGCAATATATATAGCAATATATATATATATATATATATATATATATATATATATATATATATATATATATATATATATATATATATGTATATAAAATTACTAAGTAAATGAAGGTCAATGCAATGCACAGAGAATGTAAAAACAACAGTCAGTTGTACATACAGAATATTTAAAGAAGACTCTGTCTCCTATTGAAGAAATACTGTCTAACTCTTTTATGTTAGTAAAGTAATGCAAGGCAGAATGCAAAAAGCAAACCTACATAGATGTGTCACCAAGATCTCCCATGCAAAGACTAGCTGACTGTACACTCCTGTCCAAGTATAAACATCTGAGATCGTCAAACTGTTCACAAGCAAAAACAGAAGTACAACTAGATTATCAGATTTTAATTAGTTCATTCCATTCAATAGTAGAAAAAATACTAACAGTAAATAGAGTATTTTTTCATGTTCAGACCTCCCCCCAATATAATGGAAAAATCTCATTTGAATACTAATGGCTGCCTTTTTCATTAGTCTACAAATTGCATTTTTTATGATCCGTTTCCTCATGACTGCACACTTGTACTGTGTGTTGCTACACAATTGTAGAATTTTGTTGTTATAGGATTTAGCAGTATATGTGTGACTTAATTATGTACAAGCAAATTAGGCCCTTCCTGACACAGAGCAACAACTTACATTTTACATTTTAACTGCAAGTTTCATACATTTATTTTTTCATTTAACTCCCTTTTTATAAAAAAATGGGTACACTTTCATGGGTCACAAGGAGCGTACATATCCCACAGTCTGCATAGCTTAAACATACAATTGTGCTAACATTCTGAAATAACAACAAAAAAGCATATCACATTTTAAATACATTTTTGTACTCTGGCACCTCATTAATTAACACTTGTAAATATTTTCTGTCTCTCTGTTTTGTAAACCGTAACTGCTGTCAATAACTGACAAGATGAGCTTATGGAAATGCACTGAATGTGGATGTACATATTAAGTAAAATTGAAATCATTGTCTTTTGTTGACTTTGTGTAGATATTATGATGATAGCAACACAGAGTATTTTCCAGTGATATCTAATTTGTGAGTCATTGCACAGCAGAAATGCACACGTATATAATTTTTCTCAGTATAAAAATGTAGTAAACGTATACCTTTTAATGTCATCTAAAGGCAGAATTGTGCATAAAGGCTAGCTGAGAGTGAACTGCATAGAGGATTATATTATCCTCGTACCAACTTCGTACAGCAAAATTTCATAAATTTTTTGCTCTTTTAAGTAAAAGAGGAGAATTTAATAGAAAAGTCAAGTAGGATAAACAACATATTCCATTCTGCCACAATAAAGAAATAATTTTTCATGTTATGTAATTGCAAAAGTTTACCTTTAAAACTGCGAATCACAGTGGTTCTACTGCTCATATGAGCAACTCAAAACCACAAAACTGTAAATGTCGACAGTCCTTAATGTTCGAAAAACAGCGAATCAAAAAGCAGATTTGCTGCGCCTCCCATACCCCCCTACTTTATTATTCTAACTCCACGATCGCATTACAGTGGGGAAAGGAACCATTTCCCGATCCCCACTATAGTGCAGTCCATCCCAGATTGTTGAATGGGCAATGAGCGAATCTCATTGTGCATTCGCTCATTGCACATTCAAACCTTTTTCCATTCGGCGTTTGCAAACTTTGCAGACTGCCTTTCAGAAATGTTCTGTTTGCCCTTGTGCAATACGTGGTTTTAAAGGTAAACCTAGCAAAAGGAAGGTATAGATGAAGTCTTCTTTCCTACCTGTTATCCCTAACTCAGTACTTAACTGTACAGCTTGCCTTTAAAAAGTTTCCATAATCCAATTTCTTAAGCTAAAATTCTACAAAAAAAGCCTTACTTCTCCTTCCAAAAATGTTGTGAAAAATAAAGGAAGAGAGTTCCAGAAAATATCTATTCACTGCTCTGAAACATTTGATTGAACCATAACCAACTGTGGCAAGTTCTTAGTTAAATGCTAATTCTAGTTCACCTTATCTGCCTGCTAAGGAATTAGTATGCAGAACAAGAAGCAACAATTAGAACCAAATATTTAATAACTGACTGGTTCAAGATTGAGAAAGAAATGTGATATGGCTGTATATCATCACCCTACTTATTTAGTTTATATGCGGAATATATATATCCTGCAATATGCTAGGTTAGACAAGTCAGATGTTGGAATAAGAAGTGCTGGAGGGAATTTATCTTCCTCAGATATGCAGATGATACCACTGTGATGGCCGAGAGAGTAAGGATGAGTTGAAGAGACTATTGATGGAAGTGCTGGAGGAAATTTAACTTCCTCAGATATGCAGATGATACCACTGTGATGGCTGAGAGAGTAAGGATGAGTTGAAGAGACAATTGATGGAAGTGCTGGAGGAAATTTAACTTCCTCAGATATGCAGATGATACCACTGTGATGGCCGAGAGAGTAAGGATGAGCTGAATAGACTATTGATGGAGTGAAGCAGAAAGTGCAAAATCTGGCTATCTTCTCAACATCAGAAAATCTAAAGTTATGACAGCTAGTCTTATCAGTTTGCAAGTAGATGGAGAAGTGCAGGCAATGAAAGATTTTATTTTACTTGGTTAAACTATCTGTACAGATTGTAGACAATGTAGTATCTCTGCTTTTTAAATCATTTTCAGATTTTCCATAGCATTCATTCCAAGAAGCAATCACCTTTTAAATTCATGGCTGCAGTACCAAAGGTCTCTAGAGTTAAAGCTATGTTTTTTCCAGTAATAACATATATCTGTGAGAAGTGAACTATAAGTCAAGCTGTGCACTGGAAAAGTAATGTTTTTGAACTGTAGACCTGGAGAAAACTATTGAGAATTCCATGGACTGCAATCACTGTCTAAGGAAAAAAATCCAGACTGTTCATGAGTCGTCTGATAGTCAAACTAAAACTTAACTATTTTGGTCTCATTGTGCAAAAATAGAATTTATGTAGTAGAAAAGAGATTGATGATGGGGAATATCCAAGCCAAAAGAAGATATGGATGGTAGAGGCTAAGACAGATACAGAGTTTTACTGAAATAATGAACATGAACATGCAAGAACGTAAAGTAGTACTTGTTGACACATGGGCCTCGTGTGCCAAACTCCTTCAGGCCACAAAAATTCAGACTTGAACAAATAACTAAACAAAAAGTTGCATGTGTGCATAAAGATTGTATTGCAGAATACTCGTAAAGTTGCATTTACTAAGGAATTATAGTCCTATAGTAAATACTTCCTTCATGATGTAGTCTTAGTCCAGTATGCATATGGTGCTATGTATGGTTTAAGCCAGCAACCATAAAATGCATTTTTGCCTGTTATAATGGTCCCACTGTTTGTATACAAGTATACCCCGATCAAAATTATGCACACTTAAGCACACCTAACCTGTTATAAAGTGGACCTTACGCATCCATACATTTTCTTTTAGGAAATATTAATGAGAATGTATCTATTAATTTTCACAAATATTTCCTTCAGTGTTAATAGTCTCAGAAATGCTAGTTGTAAAGAATATATGAGTGAGTAAAGGCATTGTAATCAGCTTTATATGTGCTAGTACTGTCACTGCTTTTAGGGCTTTGATTGGTTTAATTGTTAATTGGCTACAACCTGTTGTATTATAAAAGCATTGTGGAGTTTGATTTTAATGTTTCTGAAGAACTTCTAGTGACAAATAGCGACTAATAAATCGTAACTGCACTGAAAACCTATAATTTGTTGTTTTGCTTCTCTCCTCAGTGTTTTCCAGTACTTTGTGATTTTAGTTATTATACACTGTTTTTTGTGAGCCACTTGGTAAACTACTGTGTTAAAAATCGAATATCCTGATTTTTATAATAAGATGTTTTACTACGTTTTTTGCCAAGTAAACTACCATGTTAAAAATCAAATATGTTGATTTTTATAATAGGATGTTTTACTTTGTTTATAGGTTTATAGGTTGGTACTAGGCTATCGGCCCTAGGGCCTATACAAGCCTAGCCATAACAATTCCCTGGCTATTTCTTCCCACAGTATTTACTTCCCTGGACCCCTGTCTAGCTTTTTTTTATAGAAAAGCTGTGTTGCCTTATTAGATGGGTATGGTCCCAAACAAGTCAATGAAAAAATCAAAACACTTAAGGTTTGTGCCTCATTGATTTGTTTTGATTAATCAGCAGCAGCAGCAGCTTCATAAACAACACCATTTTTACATGGCGGTACATTGAGTCAATTGTTACTTCCCCTCTTGTACCACTTTCTGATCCTCTTTAACAGTCATGCTCAACTCTCCAATTTCTTCTGTCACACAATTCATCCATCTCTTAGTTGGACATCCTTCTTCCTGTCTCTCTGGAATCTGACTTACTACACCATCATATGCTTTCCTGCAAGTGTGTTGGAACCACTGTAATCTGTTTTCCTTGACATTGTCTGCAGTTGAATTTACATTGGCTTCCACAGTGATGTCCTTATTTCTTCATGTGTCCCACAGTGTGCATCTTACTACCCATCTTGGGCATTTCTTTATCACCTCAAGCTTCTCCAACTGCTCTGCCTTCACTACTCAGGTTTCTGTGTCGGACAGTAGTACTAGCCACACCACTGCTTAATGCACTTTAATCTTCAGCGTCTTTGGTATTTTTCAGTCACATACTACCCATGGCACTTTGTGCCAGTGGGCTGCAGCACCTCCTGTGCTAACTTTAACCTAATCATTCAGATTTCCCTTCAATTCAACACCACCTCTTAGGACTTGAAACTGTTAATCTGTTCCACTGTTTTACCTTCTAGCTAAGCTTTCAGCTATTACTGATTCCCCCATTTGCTTCCACGAACTTAAAACTGTTAATCTGTTCCACTGTTTTACCTTCTAGCTCAGTTTTCAGCTTCTGCTGATTCCCCCATTTGCTTCCCTGGCCATTATCTTCTTTGTACTCAGTTTGTGTCGTGTGTATCTATAGTTTTGCAGTCCAGTCCCCTGTCATTTTCTGAAGTTCTCTTCATTTTATATGTAGTGCCAGATCGTATGCATATATTATCTTTCTTTAGTTGTCCCTTTTGACCTGTTTGGTTATGTAATTTGTCACCAGTATAGATTATAGGAGATCATAGGAGATTACTAGGCTATTGACTGGAGGTAATTTTAAGCCTAGCCGTTTCAACCTAATGTAATACCGTAGACGTACTGTTCATTGCTCAAGATTGCATTTAGTGATGACAGCCATGTCCAGGAGGGTTGTGGGTGCTATCACTGGTAAGAATTTATGGTACCCCATCCACTCATCCAGATTTGTTATGAACAGTTTCATAGAGGTTCTCTGTTTAACATGAATTGGTAGCCTGTTCCAAAGATGTGTCAGTCACTAGGAGATAAACCTCTCCCTCTTAAGTTGTTGGCCATATTCAAGTCCCTGGAACTGGTAGCCCTAGACCCATTTGATTTATGGATATGCAGTAAGTTCATTAGGTTTGGGTCTTGGGTTGCTCTGCAGGCTAGGCATAAGTCTCGCCTGCCAAGTCAAGGTATGCTGTGTGCAGAGATTTGCCCTCATCAATGGCCTTGGTCACACTTTCAAAGAAATCGATCAGTTTTAACAGGCAGGGTCTGCCCTTTACAAAGCTGGATTGGGTAGGGTCCAGGGTTTGGAGGTCACCTATGTCTTTATTTAGATCTATAAAGGTAAGTTTCATGGCCTTACAGATGAGGCTGGTCAGGCTTATGAGTTTGTAACTCCCCGGGTCTGTAGTTAGGCCACCTTTGTGGAGGGAATAACTGTAGCTGTTCTCCATTCCACAGGAACAAACCCTGTGGTTAGGCTGTGATTGAAAATGGTACATAGTGGCAATGCTAGTTCATGTTTTATCTTGTTTAGAAGACAGCCTGGGATGTCATCTGGTCCCATAGAGGCCATGTTCTTTGCCTTTGACAGGGCTTTGAGGACCTGCTCTTCAGATATGTAAGGTGGGGGGAGAGATTGGGGGAGGGTTTGTTGTAGGTTAGGAGGGGATAAGGGAGTGAAATGTTTGCCAAACCTATCCACTAGCAGGTTCGCTACCTCTGTGGCGTCAGTGTGTGTGATACCGTTGGCCCACCAGCTCTGCACATGCTTGGCTCCTACCCTTTCAGTTACCTACATCGCTGTAAAAGGCCTTATGCATTATTCTTGGCAGTACTTGCTAGTTTTCTCTCAAAGGAGCTCTTGAATGATTTTACAAGTTGTCTTATTTGCCTATTAAGGCTAAGGAGGGTGATTTTCCATTGTTGGGTCGTGTCTTTGTTTGCATTTATTGTAGAGATTGTTGATGCTGGAAGTCCACCATGGCAGCTTGATTTTACTTGGGTCCCTGGCTTTGATTCTGTATGGCACAGCCAAGTTTACACACTTATGTAAATGATTGTACAAGGCTTTAGTGTAAGCTTCGGCTTAGCTACCACTTTCAGCTTGGGGTGGGGCTTGGAATGCATTTACACCTTCACCTAGGAGGGTATAGTTTGCCTTGGTGAAGTTTTTAGTCTGATTTCACCCTTTATGAGGTTTGGTGTTAGTGTCAGTTTGAAAGTGACTGATTCATGGTCAGTTTTAACTAATGAGGGTCCAACAGTTGCAGCAGAGCACCTGTCTGACATGTTGGTGAGGACCAGATCTAGAATGTTTGCTCCTCTCTTCGGGGTATGGACATTTTGCTGCAGGGCATTTAAATTCATGAAGTCAAGGAACTTTTGTGCTAGTGAGTTTGTGCTACAGTAGGTTTCCCAGTTGATGGTAGGTTAATTGAAATCCCCCATAACCAGTGTGTTTGGTAACATTTGGATTGTCTTCAGTTTGGTTAAGTAGGCTTCGTGGGTGTTGTGACCCATGGAGGGCATCTGTAACTGGCTAGGCTTGAATGGGCGTCTTACCCTCCGTAACCTGGACCTGGAGTAACTCCATGGAGTTGTTCAGTCCAACTAGACACGAGGAGAATTTATCTCTAATATAGACTGAAACACCACCTACTTTGTTTTTCACATGTTCCTTTTGTGGTCTTAAGGGTCGGGGTACTCTCTGAGGCCTTAAAACAAGTTTCTGTGACTGCGCAATCATCTGAGGAGGACTGGACCCTGAAGCATGCTGACTCCCACCACGAGCACTTTTCTGAGGCTAAACACAGTTCATCCGTCTCGGTCTTTTTGCATGGTCTACAGTAGTTTTACAAATTAGTTTGGGACTTTAGAACATCACAGAAGTGCCCAAATCAACTTTCATGGGGCATTTTCTTGTGTTTTGTCCTTGTCTAGTAATGGCCAGGTGAGCTCTTTCATCATCTTGAATATCTGTCCCACTGCAAAATATCAAATCAGTTGTACAGCACTCATATTCAGATCATACTCATCTTACATTCTACAACCCTGTCTGTTCATTTATCAACCCTGTCTGTTCATTTATCAGTCACCCTTTTGAGCACTTTCTTGCAGTGTGGCAGGAGTTTGATAACTGTGTGTTACCTGCATTTGTGAATATTCACTTTTTTCTTGTAGACTGGTACTAGAATGTTAACTCTGCACTAATCTAGGGTATGTATATCTGTCCAGTCTGTGTTGAGTACCATTCCCTTTTTCTCTGCTAATGCACCAGATCTGCTGTGACGTCAGCTGAGCCTTCCTTTTTCCCTGATTGTTTTCCTTTGAGTATGTTGCACTTCTTCTAGGGTGGGCTGTCCTTCCAATTTCCTCATGGGCTGTGCATGTTGCAGTAGAGCTTGTGCTTTTTCTTTTCAGAAGCTTCTTGAAGTACTCCTTCCACCTACCCTTTATGGTTCCAGACTGGTAAGAAGATTGCTGAGGGCTTCGCTGAGTTTCTTCTTTCGATTACTGTCATTTCCTTCAACCTAACAGAGCTTTTTTGTTTTGGTCAATATGTAAAAGATCATTTATGTAATGCACACATATACACGCATGGTTTACCATCGAAATGGGGAAGTGCAGTTAAATGAAAATGAGAATGCAGAATGTGTGTTGGCTGATTCCGGTATTGCTGAACTGCAATTCTACAAATGTCCTTTAGCGAATTCCACTGTGCATTTGCTCATATGAGGTCGACATTACGAATGGAGTTTGTGGTACAGTGTGGATCGGGAAATTTATACTTTTCTTGACTGTAGTGTAATCCCAGAATTGGAATATAACAATTGCAGGGGGTGTGGGGGAATGCAGGGGGGCTTGCCGCCTGCAAAAATGTGAATTAAAGTGATGTGCAGTACTGAACTACATACGTTTGTACTGCTGGGAAGCAGGCAGGTAAGTGTCAGCAGGTAAACTTTCCGAAATGTCGAAGCCATTGGTTCGATCATTTTGAATTGACATGTTTACCTAATTAGTATTCAGGAATTCTGTGGGTCCACTTCTTAATCTCAAAGGCTCATAATCTCGAAATTCAAAATACTTAGTCCAAAATCTCAAAAGTTCAAAATACTGAATCTTATAATATCAAAAAGAGTACACCAACACTTACTGTATTCCATCACAACTACATACAGAAACATATTACTCTTCTCCACCTATAAGCAGGGGGGCAAGCCCCCCTCCACCCCATGCTACTTAAATAATATCAACTCCAAGATCGCACTCCACAGCATAAAATGGTAAACATACCATTACGTGCTTCATAACTGCCTGTTGTAACCTTAGTCATGTTCCCTTTTAATTTGCTATACTACAACATAACTCATCTTAAGGTAGTAAAGTGCAATCTCGGATTTGATATATTTAAGTAGCAGGGGTTGTGCAGGGTGTAGGGGGGGCTTACTCCCCTGGTAATAGTTGGAGTAGACTAATATGCTTTGTCTTTTATTTGTTTCTCTATGTACTTCTGGTAGAGTATAATAAGTGTTGGTGTCCTGTAGTTTTTTTGATATTATGAGATTCAGTATTTTGAGTTTTCAGTATTTTGAATTTCAAGATTATGAGCTTTCGAGATTAAGAAGTGGACCCAGATGTATATATGGTAAGAAATGGCAGTGCATTATATATCTGTATATGTTTGTTTTTGAGGATTCTTGAATGTATTACTTTAGGTACATATAAATATTCATATGGAGTAAAGGTATATCTTTGATGATTACTGTGATTGAGAAATATGGTGAATGATCAAGATGTTAAGTGGTACAATCGGTAGTTGCTAATGTACCGAGATTGCAGTACTAGCATTCATTTAAGAAGCTGCTGCTGATGTAGTTCTACTTAAATTGACACATTTGTTAGCTTAGTGTGTTATTAACTATAGCAAGGAGGTTATGCTGTTTTAGTTACTAATTCAGTAAAGTGCAAAAAACATTAATTTAAGAAGCTGCAAAATCAGCTTTACCCTTTTTTGAATACCAGGATGCTGGTATGCACTTGTGTTCTTTCAGTAACTGAAAATCTGCTGTTAATTCACTAGACTTGTGAAGATCTTTTTTTTTTTGTCTTTGACTTCAGGTTCAGGAGTCACTAGTCTGGGGTGAGGGGGTACTACTCAGACTGCCAGATGAACTAGTTATAGACCTGGGTGCAACAGCTAGAGATGCAACTTTTTGCATTACACTACAACAAAAATATGCAACAAAGAACACTGTTTTGTTATAGGTGTATTAACTTTCAGTGACGCAGAACTTAACCCCCCCCCCAAACTTTGCATAGCAGAGGATGGTTTTGATCCATCGACCTCTGCATTATGGCACTCTTCCACTGCACCACTCAGGTGTTGCATGCTATCTATTGTAATCTCTTTATTAACTGGACTATCTTAATGTTTTTTGTTAACGATATTAGTGCAACAGTGCCCTGAAGCTCTTATTTCACGTCTAAATGATTAAACTTTACTCCTTTATTGATTTTCACATCTTTCTAAGTTACAGTAGAAGTATATGATGGATCCACTTCTGTCTATCTAGCATTTGCTTGACCTTTTTTTGGTACTTTATTTTCTTTGTTGATTGCCTGCCTCATCCTTCCCCAAACGTGCGCACTTTACAAGTAAGCTGTGTTACATATATTATCCTCATTATGTTATTTAATTATATATTGTCCTTATTTCACTGATGCAGCTGTGCAACTGTTTTTCTGACATATGGCTCATTTGCATACAGTTTCAGTGACAGCAGAGATCATAGATCTGCACTTACCAGACATCATGGATTCAGCAGCAAAAAATACCTGTCTTTGAAAAGTTTTTTTTGAAAGTAGCTTTATATTACAGTGTTCACAGTTTCCTCTATTAACTTCCTTTATATGGTTCTGGGTCTTAAAGTTTTTCCCATTGGAATTCATTTTGACAAATAGCACATTTAACTGGCTTGCCAAAGTGGTCCCTGTAGGATTTGAACCAGGTCAATGCTCCCTTATAGTTTTCATGAAGATGTACATCACTTCATTTCTGCGCTTTGTATTATGCACCTGTTGAGCCTGTCTTGTTATTGCTATGACCCCGTTTCTCACTAAAAATACTACTTTAGTAGATTTCAGAGAGGCAAAAGTTAGATGTGAACATGCATTTACAGCTCAATGTTTCTGCTTGACAGCAACCTCCTCACAAGCACTGACCAGCTGTTTAAAGGCTAGTAACCCATCTGGTTAGTCATTTTGTGTATGAATAAATCTTTGATCTTCATTAAAATCACAATCAACCTTTGGTACTGCGCAGTTTCTTTTAACAGAATGTAACAGTATATATGTCACGTACGTGTAATCATTCTTTTTCATTAAAAACACTTAAATCACATATTATCTTCACTTTATCCCACACCAGTGTCTTAATTCAAGCCCTTTGCATTCATAAATAGAAAATGTTGCCCTAGCTCTGCTTGAAAATGAAAGAGTGAGAATGTTTGCATTTTCATTTCCAAATGAGTAACACATTTCCAAATTTCCTTTTAATGTTCAGCTTTCATATGCGTTTTCTTAACAAAAACTAGAGGCAAGTTAGAAACCATTCTGTTACCAGCTGTTACCCATTTACTAGCAAATAATGAATATATGCAAAAACACTTTTATGAGAAGCCTAATTGCAACAGTTCAAATATTCCAGATTGGCAAATTAAAAGTGTTTGCAACCAAAATTGCACTAACACTTCTGTCTTCCTTCCTGTGTCATCCTGCACTCCTTTTCACAGTTCTTGCTGCATCTAGCAAACTTGATTTTGCAGTATTGTCATGTTTGGGCAGCTTAGCATATGGTTGCATAAGCTTTTAAATTATTTATTCACCACAATCATACTTTTCAACCGTTATGTGGCACAAATGTGTTACAAAATGTGTGACAAGTGTGCAAAATCTGGCACACAATAAAAGAAAGTAGTTTAGTACAGATTCCAATTACCTTTCTTGTACCACACTGTACAAATGTCAGAGTGCTATAATGCATTTTCCCTCCATTCATTCAGTTTATTTTTATCTCATTTGTCTATTATATTTTTCATACATTTTGATATTTCCCTGTCATGATATCAGTTGACTTTGGTAACTATGACATCAGTGTGGGGTTAGTGTGGAGATGCATACATAGACTTTAATGGCCACATCTCTGGGCATGGTGCTTCTGTTACAGTCTATGGACATATCCAGACAAAGCTTACCATGACATCAGCAAGGAATTCCATAACGTTTTTTTCTGTTGTGTGTTTGTGTGGAGGGGGGGGGCAGGAACTGGCTCAGTAAAAAAGTGTACCACACCTTTTACTAAACCATGGCTTAAATATATAAGGAATGACAGGGGGAATGCATTTCAGCACTTAAATGAAATACGCTGCAGTTCATTTATATCTGTACCAAACCACTTCAAGAATGGAAATATAATGCATAGAAGAATCTAGTGCATTCGAGTTTATAGGGTTGCAGAAGTTTAAGAAATAGTAGTAGGGGTGTTTGAGACGGTGTTTAGGGAAAGTTGTGGGAGTTCAGGAAGATGTCTTGGGGACAGGATATGAGGTAGAAGGTATGGAGGAGGGGATATTTAAAGAAGGGGAATGCATATTTCTGGCCACTTGATGAAGGATTTTGCTGAAGCTCTCCCACCTCTCCTGAGCAGTTAGGTTTAGATTTATGTTTATTTCCCTAGGGCATTTGATGACTTAGTCCCTTGAGATAGATGCTGCCATTTCCCATTCCTTTTCTTGGGTCTGAAGGAGAAAGTGGGAGTGACGGGTATGGTAACCCCGCCCAGAAGTGCTAATAGTTTAAGAGGGTGAGTGATTTATGAATACACTGCTGAGTTTCATAGGCTGAATGTTTTAGGTGAGTAGTGTAATTATGTCTATAGTGTAGGGTTGCCAAATTTCCACAGTACCATTTCCTGACAAACAAGCCCCACCCCATGCGTAATGCAACTACACCCATTCCCTTTAGTTCATTTTTGAATGAAAGCACTAACATTGAAGTGTGTGCTGTTGCTCAGGGAGATTTGTTTTTCTTCTGGCTTTATCTTTTTTTATGGAGTGTTGAATTTTGGTTCTGATTTGGTTCCACACCCCTTTTTATCTAACAACATCCATCTGCGCAAGTGTTGAATCATACGTGCAGGTACTAAATTGAGAAAATATACAATGAATCAGATGTAAAGTAAACAACTTAATTTAGCAATAATTCATTCAAAGCAGTACAAGGTTCACTACACACAATAGTACATCAAAATGACACCACACACTGCAGGATGAAAGATAAGCAAACAAGGGAAAACTGAATATTTATTTATTATTTATTTAACATTTGTTGACCGGGAATGTCCGACTAGGTTCCACAGAGCCTGTTTTCAGCAGAGGCCCGGGGAGAAATGCTCCAGATGCATGTCTTTGGAATATAAATGTATGGTCACATTACTATATTTACAGAAAAAGTGAAACAAATCATAGTCTTGTCACAATTATATATATATATATATATATATATATATATATATATATGGGATCCGGACATATGCTCGACTAGCATATGTCTGAATCACAAAACATCGAACACACATACACGAAAGCGCTTAACATCGACAAGTGCTTCCATGTATGTGTGCCTGTTTCGTAGATTGGACTACAGTGCGGGTAAGGGAAAATTCCCTTTTCCCCACTGTAGTACGATCTCGGAGTGAGAATAATAAAGAGGGGGGGTGTGGTGGGTGCAGGAGCCCTGCAGAAACGTAGATTTTATTTTTTGAACTACACATACACGGAAGCGCTTTTCGATGTTAAGCGCTTTCATGTATGTGTGCTCGATGTTTTGTGATTTGGACATATGCTAGTCGAGCATGTGTCCTAGACCCATATATATATATATATATATATATATATATATATATATATATATATATATATATATATTTTTTTTTTTTTTTTTCCCTGCATTAACATTTTCCAGCAAGAGCACTTACTATAATCATTACTTGTATCTGAGGCTATATTTTGCATTTTATCTGGCAGCTTCTAGTAATGGCTGGTTATTTTCTAAGAATGTATAAAATTATGAATGACTTGTATTAAAATTTAGCTGGACCTGCAACTCAGCCTCGACTTAGAGACACAAACATTCTGTTTCTGTTTCTGTATCAGTCTATGCATTCCTATAAGTGAAAAAAAAAAACACTTTCCAAAGTGCTGTTGCTAGGGGGAATTGAAAGTGTGAGCTGCACAAGTCTGTAATGCATTTTTCAGTCTGGAGCTTTGCTAAAAAAAAAGTCATCCAGCAATGTGTCATCCATAGCAGGGCTGTCAGTGCTGTAGTTAAATTGCAGTAGGCTGAGTAAGGTGCTTCAGTGTCCACATCTAATTTGAAAACATCTGTAACTGTGCGCAGTTCTGACCAAGTTACATGCTGTTGGAGGCTGAGGACCTGCATAGCTTTAAATGGGCCATTATTAAAGTCAAACCACTTCTGTAGGGAACAAAGTGCTTTACTATAAAAATCACAGAAGTCTCTAGAGATCTGCTGTGCCACAGCTGGAGTAAACTCATTTAAAGCAGATGAAGCTTTAACACCAAAGAACTGGTCATCTAGCCTTTTCTGTAATTCCTCTCTAAGACTTACCATCACTGTGTACAACTCTGGGGCACAGATTGTATTACTTCAAGTTTTGCTATAGCCTTGTGGAATATCTGCAGGATGTAGTGCATGCAATAGATGTAGCACCATGTTTTTGAGATATTCTCAGTGATGCCATCCTCATCGGCCTCCACAAATCTCCAGATAATGCGATGACAGTCATTAGGCCTTTCACTACTAAAATAGCTTTTAATAGTGGGCCAGCATTCTACCAGCCTTGCCATAGCTGGGAACAAAGACAGCTGCCTTGTTACAACATGGCTGCATGGTCTCCTTAAAGTCCTGGAGTCCTGGTCTGAGAAGTAATAGAAGTCCTTCAACAGTGCCATTTTTTTTTTTTTATAGATGTTGAAAATTGTCTATGTACTTTCACAGTGTCTCTACATTAAACCTTGCAAGGGTCTTACTTGCATGCTTTGTACAGTTATGTATTACATGGTGCAAACAGTTTGCTGCAATGATCTAAGACACCTCAGTTTTCCGATGTTATTTCAAAACAGACTTGTGTTTTCCATAACTAACTTGAGGCATTGTTTGCAGCACAGCTAGACATGTTTTGTACATTTAGTCCTTTTTGCACAAGGATGTCCTTTATTCTTGTAAAGATACATTCAGCACTTTCATTATGATTTTTATAGAAATCTAGAAGCTTCTGTGTACCATGGCGGTGAGTGAAGTAATGAAAAAGCAGGAGGAACATTTTTCTGTTCCTTTTATTGGTTGTATCTGATCCCAGTGGGAAACAAGAAGTGCCAAGGCCAACTGCAGAAGGAGTTCCTCTGAGTGAGGAGGAAGCCCATTCCTCACAATGTTGTCAGATTTCATTTTCCTATAGCTGACTTTCAAAGCCACACTAGAGTCAGGAAAACTGTCTGTGTCAGCTTATCTCCACGGTTCATGGATATATATGAGTAATTGTGTTTCACACCATGAAAAACTGCTGTCACCTCAGCTGCTGTTACTTTGGAATCTTCGCTGGTTGCAGTATGTAACTGAATAAGCTTTGTCATTACAAAGTTCTGCTTCTAGAGCTGAAGATGTTGCTGATATTCATTTGACTTCTGGTGGCTTTTCCAGCCTCTTGCTGATCCATTGACCTTTTCCCGAACATGATTCTTGCAGGATACGTGCTCAGCACCACTACAGTAAACCAAAATATCTATTAGTACCAGTCTAGACAATGCAATTAAGTGGCCAGTAACAACAGTGCCTTGGGGGCCTGTGCCATAGTCACAGAGATACGTGTTCATGTCTGTAATTTGAAACTCTCCAGAGTTTTAGTACATCTTGATATTTAGCTATCCATAAGGACAGAATACAGCCTGTTTGTGCAAGAGGGCATGCAGACTTCACCTGAAAAATTAACAGTGGAGGTCAAGCAATGTCAGGCAAGAACAGTAACTCTTGTGATGTTCTGCAACTCTTACACATATGAACCTGCTAGCACAGACAGGAGGACATGCAGATCCAACACAGGGGGCATTCAACTGAGATTAAAATCTGGGGATCAAATACTGAAGCAGCAATAGTAACTGCTGTGCCAAGTCGAGTCCCTCAACTGTTACTCACATGAACCCAGTGCAAAGGTGTCCAGTTGAGAATACAACCTGGACATAGAGCATAACAGCAGCTAAGGTCAGACATTCAGAGGCATACCATGGGCCGTCAAGATGAAATACATGGTAGTTCACCAATCATAATCCCCTCTGCAACCAAAATAACTTGCATAGAGTCAAACTAAGCATGTCGTAAATACGCAAATGATGGCCCGATTTGATTAAATTACTGAAAAGCCAAAATAAATGCAGGACAAAAGCTCAAAAATCAGAGACAGATTTTAAATATTGCTCTTATAAACTTAGAAAGTTGGAAGAATAACAGTTTGCTTTATCATGCATTTTCTTAAAGATATGAAGTGTAGAACACAAATCTCTTGTTATTTAATGACTTCAGCCCTAGATGATTTTGCTAGAAAGCTGCACAGTATATATGAAACAGAACAGAATATAGGAAACAAAAATCTGTACATTCTGTTCTAGACAGCATCACAATATCACTCAGAAATCTGGACAGCACTTATCAGAAGAGAGACAGAATTTACTTATAATCTTAGAAAGTAGCTAGAACAGTTTTTGCTCTATTTGTGTATTATCTCAAAGATATGAAGTCTAAAACACAAATATCATTTAAGTACTTCAGCCTCTCAATCATACCTTAATCTCTTAGCACAAGAAACTGGAACAAAGCTTAAAATAATGGACAAATTTTAAATGTTGCTCTTATAATCTCAAATGTATGTCATATTGATTTGCCACTACAAATTCTATGAGGGACAGATATTTTATGAAGCAAAATATGGACAAAACTCTTAGCACAAGAAATATGCAAACAGACCCAAGATCAAAAGTTGTTAGAATAAAATGTTATTTCTGAAGCATATAATATTTTAAAACTTATCACTTCAACCCTCCAATTGCGTGACATCATACCTGTCCTCTTAGCACAAGAAATAAAGACAATAAGTATTGCTCGCAAATTGAAAAAGTTGCTAGAAAAATGTTTTGCATTGCTATACATTTTGTGAAGGATATGAAGTCTGAAACTCAAATAGTTCTTAACTTAATATTTAGAGAATTCAGTCTTCTGGTTTGCCAGAAAAATGCAGATTTTATGAGAAACAGATGAAGAATATCAGGCAATAATCTGGACATTCTGCAGTAATCTGGACAATTGAGAGGTATGCCTGCCAGCAGCAAACCATGAAGTAAAAGAAATAATTTGAGGCAGAAATTAGGACTGTCTGCACAGTTTCACTTACCTGCCAGCTACTATTTCTGTGTAAGTAGTGTTTTTTTTTCTAAGAATAAAAAAACAGTCTTTCTCCTGTGGCTTGGTGTCTTGACGAGACTCCACTGGTAAAAATGACAGTTCAAGAAAAGCCTTGCAGTCAGAGAAACAACAGCACAAGTAAGCCCCAAGAACTTCTTTCTCTGACAGCAGCACTTCAGGCAGAATCAGGAACCAAAAGTCTGTTCCACCATGGTAACTCTGTCCTCTGTCCAGTGAAGTGTCCACCATCCTCCACACAAACAAGCCAGCTCCCTGCTACAAGATAAGCTTATCAGCCAGCAGTGTACATTTCCCCCATCCTAAAAAAGAAAAAAAAAAAACAGCAGTGCCATATACAAAATCTCAGGACCTTTACAGAAAAGATACTAAGTAGCTGAGAACCTTGCTTTTTATTCCTTAATTTTCTTGGGCTTCTTGGCAGTCTGTGCTCTTGATTTACTCTTTTCCCAACACAAGAAGCAGCCAGTCAACAAGAGGTTGATGTCGTCTTTCACCAGCGTACAAGGTGCACTGACAAAGTGGTGTGGAAAATCATAGTCTGAATTGCAGAACCTTACTATAGTGTGGAATGCTGCCGGTGAGCAGTTTCTATACCTTCTGTATTTGATTATTCTGTTTTCCCTTTTGTTTCTTTCCACGCATGAACTGCCTGTTTAGTGGATCATTGATTTATTATTTGCATGATTTGTTCAATAAAAGTTGATTGCATTGAAATGTGGTATGGTTTTTGTGTCCATGCTGAAGGGTTCATAGACAAATTATGTTTTAATCAAAGTATTGCCAAGTTAAGCAGTCATTGCAAAGGATTAAGGCTCTAAATTGTTAATGGGTTGCTTCCTGTAGTTAAGGATAAGGGGTTTGAATCCTTCCACCTCCATTTGCTTACTAGGTAACTCTGAACAAGCCACTTAACCAGACAATGCTCCCAAGTGACCCCTGAAAAAGGATTTTTGTGTCCATTGGTCTTACCTGGATATCAGATGTGTTTAAAAAAATATCATCTGCTAGTATGTAAATTCATCATCTTTGTAGAGTAGAGAGATTTTGAAAGCCAAAATGAGTGATGTAACTTTTAATGCCTCACAATTGAGAGGTAAGACTGAATTACAATAAGCTGACATCATGGTACCGATACAAAGAACAGCTACTGCAACTGCTTACTTTGAGTACCTTCCTGACATACTATGTATGGCATATTCAGAAATCCATTAGGCAACTATGAATTATAATTCTTTTTTTAACTTGAGCATTTTTACAGAGTTGGTGCCTCTGGGCAAATGCTTGAGGTAGGTCATAACATGTTTGTACTTGGTTCTTAATCATTGCTATTATACCATGCAGTTAGCTTGAAATTTATGTTAGATCTCAGTTGTATCCGTATCCTCAAATGTACTTGGATTTCTGTTTATATACGTGAACGTCATAAATTCATAATGATGTTTTTTCATTCCGTCTTTATGTTGTGTCTCTCTTCTGAGTCATAGCTGAAAAATGACATTTGGACCAACTTCAGTTAAAATACATAAATAAAAAAATCAGTATGCAAAAAAAGCTTTTTGAATCAGCAATCCTAGTTTCTAAATGTGTGTTTATTTATGTGTACTAACAAATGAGTTCCAACTCGATATAACCCATTTTCTTGTTTTTTTTTTTAATATTTTATTGAAATGTTTATAGACAAAAGCAAACACTCTAATGGGATAAAGCAAATAACTATTTGCACAAATGTCTATCAGATATTTTATTTAAATTATTAAGATTTACAGCCAAATAATATAATTTAGATAACAAAGATCAGTATTTCTCTATTAGTAAGTCCAGTTTGATGTAATAATTACATTCTTCATTCAGGTAATAGTCAACATTTCATTTTAACACTCAACAGTGACAGTATTTATAAATTCTGAAAAAGAAGTAGCAACCTATTTTTTCCAGTTCTTTATAATCATTTTCCTGGATGCTTTAAATAAGCTGCAAAGAAGTGGTCATTGTGGGCCAGAGATAAATGTTCCACTTAAAATCTAGTCAGCACACCAGATACACTGCAGCATAAACTGGGTACTATACGATTGATTCAAAACTGTATATAGACAAATACACATAAATAATGCATAACTCATGATACAGATAGCTGGCAATGCATGGCATACTTAGATGTTGTAGTACAACAGTAAACATGGCAGTTTATAAAGAGTGCAGAGTCATATTTGGTGGCGCAGTGGTGCAGCGGTTAATGCTGTCGCCTCACAGCAAGAGGTTCTCCGTTTCGATTCTCGGCTGAGGTGCCTTCTGTGTGGAGTTTGCATGTTCTCCCTGCGTTCACGTGGGTTTCCTCCGGGTACTCCGGTTTCCTCCCACATTCTAAAGACATGCTTCTGGAGCGTTTCTCCCCGGGCCTCCGCTGAAAACAGGATCTGTGGAACCTAGTCGGACTTTCCCGGTCAACAAATGTTAAATAAAAAATAAAAATAAATAAATATAAGTGACTAGACAAAAATCAGCTAGCTTATATCCTAGGAGGTAAATTGTAACACATATCACTGGAAATGTTATACAGCTGTAGAAGTAAATGGAGCAGGCCTTTTGGCATGAGTCTGACACAGAATAACGAAAAACAGAATGTGCAGAAAACAAAATCAAAGTCACCCTATTATCTGGTATTGGGTCATGTTTGTGAGCAGAGAAGAGAAAGAACGGCAGTGGTTTTGGAATTTGGGTGATACTGGCATTATGTCTGCAGTTCTAATTGCTTTATGGAAAGCAGGAGATGGCTCTAAAGTTTGGACATTATACTTGTGAATGTGCAGTCATGATAATGATTGTGAGATACACTAATGAAGTGAGGCTGGGATTGTGGAGGCATAACATTTCATTAATCCTTAAGTGACTGGACATGTGTTTGGGGTATGTAATAGCATGGGCAAGTCTTAGTTTTGTCATTTTTATGCACTAACTGCATCCCAAGCAATAAATTGCCCTATAGGAGGTGCAAAAGTGAGTCCTGGTTGGCTTCCTAGTGACAGACTTAGCTCCTCTATTACATGCCTGCTTCAGTTTTGCAGATTGCCTTAAGCTGAAATTTCTAGCGAAGTATGAGACAAGTCAAGTACTAGGAAACAGAAGCACTTGCTTTTTAGTGGTTCATGAGCTGATGTAAGTAGCCCGTTTTTGACTGGTTTAGAAAATGACTGATTTTATATACTGATCAAACTTCAAGTTGTGGTGCAATGTGACTTTTAAGAATTTATCAGATCTGAATTGGGGGGGATTTTCCGTGGATAACATTTAAAACTGGGGTGAGGTGGGAGGAGTTGAATTTTAAGCTGTAAAGAGCATAACCTTAGCTTTTTTGGTGTTAAGAGTAAGGCTGGATTTCTCTATCCAGATTTGTATCTGATTAAAACTTGATTGATTATAGGAACAGCCGTCAGATACACCACAGGAAAAGAATAGTGTGCAGCACATTTTCCATCCCATGTCTAGGCAGAAGCCGTGAGAGGAAAGTGTAATCAAGTAGATGCTGCAAATGTTACATGTGTATACATTTCTAAAGGAATCTGCATAAAGCAGGGGACCAAATGAATGCTCCTTAAATTATTAAATGAACAACAGGTTTGTCCCCTATGCAGGAGACATAGTTGTTAATAATTTCCAAAGCTGGGGATTTGTAGATATGTTCTCCAGACCAAAATAAAGAAATCTAGTCTTGATTGCTCCCTGATTTTGTCAAAAGGTTTTGAACAATTCCCCAAAATTTCTCAGATCAGCCTTTTCATTGCAGAGCTGGCTTGTCATGGAATAAGGAAAGCTAGTAGCCTGTTGGTCTTTAAGAAAGCTTTTATATTATTGATTGCGCAGTAGAGTCTTTCATCCAATATTATTAGTTGGCAAGCATACCTCTCAACTGTACAGATTTTTGCAAAATGTCCAGATTTTTGGCTCATATTTTTGATCCGTTTTTCATAAAATTGTGGTTTTCTGGCAAACTAATGGCAAATCATTAAAGATTAAAGTTGGAAAATAATGACAGGCAATTGAGTTTCAGACTTCATTCTCTTCAGAAAATTCATGCTAATGCAAAACCTGTTATTCTATCAACTTTCTAATTTTGTTAGTGCAGTATTTAAAAATTCTCCCAATTTTTGGGCCTTTGTCCCACTTTTATTTATGGCTTTGTCCAGATTTCTTGCTCAAAGAGTTGAGAGGTATGGTGGCAAGTTCCTCGAAGGCCTACTTTAAGGCTATGAATTTGATTTAAATAAACACTGAAACATTGATTGAATTCATGATAACAACAGCCCATGAAAGCTGAAGGACTGTCAGTGAAAAATAATGAATGTTTACATTTCTTGAGAATCTTCCAAAAGAGGGTGGAAGGGGCAGGAATGAGGGTGAGCTGAGGAGATATACTAATATGGAAAAAAGTGTTCTTCATGCATGTTAATGGTTGGGGTTGAAACTTTGGTGAATAATTGACAAAAATGTACTGTTATTTCTGAGAGAGTGATATCAGAATGAATTAGAAAAGGCTGCTTTACCTGAATTGATTTGCTGGGTAAAGTTGGGTCTGGCAGTTGGAGCAGAGGTTTTGGTTGTGCTATTTCCTGTACTACGGGGTTTGATTCCCACAGCACTCATTTGCCAGCTGTGTGACCTTGAAAAAGTAATTTAACTAGACATGCCTCTTAGGTTGCCCCTAAAAAGAAACTTTGTGTACAGTGGGCCTACCTGGTTAACAACTAGGCATTATTTTTTAAACAAACGGGTACTACTACCATTATTATTATTATTATTATTATTATTATTATTATTATTATTATTATGTCATGGTTGTTTGGGATTATGATGAAAGGAGGTCTCTTATGTTAAGTTCTTTTTGATTTCAAGACCATAGTTTTGATAATGTTAGGGAGTTTTCTTTAATGGACATGAGGCTGGGGCAGTTTACTTTGATCACAGCTTCCCCTGTGAACAGTCAAAACATGACTGTAAGCTAGTTCCTTCTGTGATGGCTGCCAGCCCAGCTAGATAGATGTTTGTAAATAATTGTATGTCATTTGTAAAATAATATGATCCACAGCCTTGTTTGACAAATGTAAGAAAACTGTGTGATGTGCTGAGCTTCAGAAATGTAACCAAATTGCACCGTGCTGGAAAACAGCACAAATGTATATAAACTAAATGCCAATGCAAATGTATGTTTTCATGGTAGAAATTGGGACATACAGAGTTAACTTGCAAACTCTAAGAAAATAAGCTAAGTAAAGAGTTTTATGACTGTGCGTTATCTCAGCTAGAAGATAGAATGTCTGGAGCTGGAAATTCTTTCTATTGTCTTAAGATGGAGATAATTACTGGGTTTCACATGGAAAGTGTTTTTGTATTGCTCTGTGACTTCCTAGCAGCTGTACATTTGAGAGATAAGTATTTTTGACAGAGACATGTTAAATTCTGTTGGTATCTGTTTAGTCTGGGAACTGGATGCAAGTGTCAAATAGTGATGTTATCTAGCTAACCCAGCAGTAATGTGTATTATTAATTTAAGGACTATCTCCGAGAGAGAGTGCATTTTGTATTTTGTTCTGAATCTGACAGCTCACCAGCACTTGCTTTGATCTGTAAGAGTTAGATCTTAGTATCTCGCTTGGAGATAGGAATATAGCAAGATTAGTGTAGATGTTTTCTGTATATATATATATATATATATATATATATATATATATATATATATATATATATATATATATATATATATATATATATATATATATATATATATATATAATATATATATATATATATATATATATATATATGTGTGTGTGTGTGTGTGTGAGACTGTCCTATGTTATAAAGTATTTCCTGTGATTTCTGAGCTCTCTGTTGTCACTGTGTTGAGTTAACAAGTATTGTCTTGTGTTTTTATTATTTATTATTAAATATATTTAAACCCTTTAACTGTTACTGGTTTTGTGTAGCTATATATAAGCTCTTAGAGCACTTGCATGTATTTGGTGATTCTGTGCAAGCCACTTCTAAATAGCCTTAGTCTTGTTCACACTTACTGTGTGGATAACAGTAATATTACGCAGTAGAATTGGGCACCCTTTGATAAGGGCCTTTATAGTAGCTGATAGTAGTGGTTGATGGCAGTCGGTATTACCTTATAGTCTGGGCAGAAGGGGGCATAACTAGTGAACCTGTGCCAGCCTTCCCCAGGAGTGTCTGTGTGTTTGTTTATAACTCAAATCTCAAAGTGTGTGTGTGTCAGCTACTTGGGCAGGGACACGAAGCACTGGTTGGACAGAGAAGACGCTGGAGGTTTTAGCTTGACCACTCGGCTGAGATCTGAACCTTAGCTGTGCCAGTGGGGAGTCTTATTGGGGATCTGGAGAGAAAGGGAAAAAAACAGCCCCAGACTGACTGTGATCTCTGTGAGTCTTAAGGGAAATTGTACTTTACTGTGTGTGATTTTTATCTTCCCAATGTGCACGTCCCTTACTGGTGTTAGTGGTGAGGTTTGAGGCTCCTTGATTACTGGACCAGTGCATGGGCGTCACACCTTCATCGCAATTTATCAAGAATAAAACTTGCATAACAACTGCCTGACTCTTTAGGAAAGCTCTGCACCCCTCAAATATTTACCTCCTTAGTCACACAACACTGGAAAAAGAACAACTGACAATGGTCAGTGGTCTTGTACAAAAAGCGCTTCTTCAATTTCCACATTATAATAATATGATCTCTGATCAAGTATAACATCAAACAGATGTGTTTGGGCAGTTAGAACTAAATTAATTTACCAGAGATAAGTAGGAGGGAACAAATCCAGCAGCAACAGAAGAAGGTAGATGAACGAAAACCACAAGACCAGTAAAATAAAGTTGATTTATTAGCTCTCTTGATGAAACAGACAAAACAATATGTTCTCTCTCTAGCGCCTCGGCCACAGTAAGCCTTCAAGGAGTAAACCTACATAATTTTTGAACACTTTATATACTTACATCAATTAAAACAATTAAAATTAATTATACAATTATACAATTAATCAATTACACTTTTCCAACAGCACTCTGTATTCAATCCATTAGGCAACAAAGTGCCATACTTTAAAATGAAAATAGTTTCTTTGCTTAACAGTAACTTTTCAACCATATGGCCATTTGTTTCAGTATCAGCTACTTGCTGCAAGATAGTAGCCTGCAAGCTATCACTGGAACCATTATGATATTCACCAAAATGTAAAGCTAATGGGCTTTCTACTTTTTGATTCCTTATGTCCCTTAAATGTTCAAGTAATCTTACTTTGAACATCCTTTTTGTTTGACCAATATAGAACTTATTGCACCCACATTTGATAGCATAAATTACTTTTTGTGTCTTACAGTTATATATGCCATCTGACGTAAACCTAACATTATTAATACTTGTAAAAACTTTTTTTATATATCTACAAATACTGCAATTTCCACATGGAAATGTTCCAAAATCTGACATTTCATGATATATTTTACACTCTGGTTTTGAAAATTTTGTATGGACTACCATGTCTCTTAAACTTCTACCTCTTTTATATGAAAAATTAGTTTTTCTCCATTAAATTATTGAGTTCCCCAAAATTTTTAAAAATTCCCAAAAGTGCAAAATGCATTTTTAATATCATTACTAAAAAATTATAAGTAGACACTAAGAAAATATTTTTATCCAAGTTATTTATATTATTTTTATTTTTGGTATAATATTTGTTAACATAACCAACATGACCAGTATTCTGAGAATTATATCTTGATTCTACTACTTTCTTAATATCTAGTTCAAGCAGTCTAGCATCATATTCTCTTCTCAAAAACATTTCTTTTGTTGTTTGGATTTCTTGTATGAATATTTTGTCATCATTACATAAGCGAAATCCTTAAGAACTCTCCATATGGCAAAGACTGAATAGTTCGATTAGGGTGACAACTAGTAGCCTTCAAAAGTCATGTGGCATACCAAACTTTCTATGTATACTAGTAATTATTGGGTGACCACTTAGTCCTATTAACTTAATATCTAAAAATTCACTGTATGTCCATATTGTAATCCTTCAAAAGAAATATTGAACCTATTTTGTTGAATTTCTTTCACAAATTGATTTATATTATTGATTCCATCTTCACATAAAAAAATCAAATCATCTATGTATCTATAATATATTTTAACATATTTCTGTACAAATTCATTTTTATAGATACACTCTTGTTCAACCAGGCCCATGAATATATTAGCATACATTGGTGCAAATGGGGCACCCATGGCTGTACCTTGTATCTGATGAAAAACCATGTAATTGAAGCTGAAATAATTGTTTTCTAAACAAAATTGGACTAAATCAAGAACATAATGTGTGTAGGGATGGTCCCCCATGCTTTTATATATTGCTTCTAAACCAAATCTGTGTTGAATACTAGTATACAAACTCTTCACATCTAATGTGATCCAATACATACTTTCACTCCATACAATAGGTTTTATTTTATTCAGAAAATCAAAGGAATCTCTTATATATGATGGTAGACAAACAACTTCTTTAAGCAATACCTTATGTAATACTACTCCCAAATTATGTAAAAAATATTTTCTTGCTGAAACAATTGGTCTACCTGGAGGTTCAATAAAATTTTTATGAATTTTGGGCAGGCAGTAAAAGTATGCTGGACCTACATCAGATGATATTAGTTTCTTTTTTACATCAGATTCTGTCCAGTAACCCAGTCTCAAGCCCTTAAAAATTAAATCATTATAACAATCCTTAGCACATTCTATAACATCCTTTTGAACTACACAATATACAGATTCATCATTTAGTAGATCTAAACACATCTTTAAATACTGCGTATGGTGCATTATCACAATTTTATTGCCCTTATCAGAGGGCTTAACTATTAAATCACATTGTTTAGAAAATTGTGTTAACTCTCCCCATTCTTGTCTGGTCAAATTATATTCAATATTATTATGCTGTAAATTTCTTAGCAAATACTCTATTTCAAAATCTAACATTTCATGAAATTTTTTTATTCCTTCATGAATAAAAGGAGGCATAAAGTTGCTGGCTATACTTAAAGCAGAAGTATCAATAGGGTAATAAGCATTTAGATTACTAACACAGGAAACAAATGACTCACAAGACTCATTAGAGTCACTTTCCCATTCTACACTATCCATATTAACTTGTTCAACATCTTCACTAAGTTTGATATTACATATGTTATTAAAATAATACCATAAATGCAGCTTCCTTACAAATCTAAATACTTCTATTTTCCATTCATGTATTTTCGGCAATACTGTTGGCACAAATTTCAAACCACAATTCAATATAGAGACAATATTATCAGACACATAACAGCCAGACAAATTCACCACAATATTAGTACAACAAATGTTAGTACCATTTTGTTCTTTTAGTGTCTCTCCATTGACGTTATTGTCCTCCCCTCTGGAATTCCTGTTCTCCATAACCTCTTTTCCGCTGTTGACCATTCTCCCCAGCTGAACGAAACCGTTCTGGGAAGCGTTCATGAAAAAAGTCCCGGTTAGCAGGTGAGGGTAAATCAGGAAAGTCTCTTGATTCAGAAACATAAACTTGTCTAAAATACCCAGTCATGGGTGTTTTCTTAGTCATTTTATCAGCTTATAGTTTTGTCACTGAATCAATGGGTAGAGTACTCAAAGTTTATATTGGTGGATCAGGAAACTTGAGTTCCATTACCACATCAGGTGCTTGAAGTCATTTTGCAGCACTAATACTGCAGGTCAGCATGGAGGCTACTTCACTCCTGAATGTCTATCCTTTGGATGAGATGTTAAACCAAGACTTCATGAAACTGTGTCTTCCATTATTTCCAATCCCGAGCTCGGTAACACTTGTCTTGTTGTCTTTGGCATTTTCAGAGCCAGTGGGTTGGCTTTCGACCACAGGGGTTAAAAAAAAATGTGGCAGGCATTTTTCATTGTAAAAAAGACGTGTTCCCAAGTATCTTCCCATGCTTACATCACAGTCATGAAGTCAGCTTTACTACTGACCTTTTAAGATATGTTTCTTGATCTTTCCTTGATGGAGAGTCGTCAGTCCCCAGTTCTGTTGTGCCATTAGTTTCAATATTGTTGGCCTAGTTGGATTTGACACCCTTGGTGTTCTTCGTGTTTCACTGTTGCAGTCATCACTTTTGGGTTATCTGCTTGCAGTAGCCCTCAGTCGGCCTGATTAACAAAGTCTTAGGTCCTGCGTCGGTTGCTGTCCCTTCTTCCATGACGTCATGTTGTCAGGGGTATAAAACATGCAGCCGATGCCATTACATCAGTCTTTCTTGCTGTGCAGTGCCCGAAGCAGAAGCAGTCGCAAGTGCCGGTCAGCCTGATCTTGAAATTTTCATTTTCGAGTTTCAGAACTGAAGTCTTCAACTAAAGCTAAGTACCCCATTGGGGAAACTTGTTCTTGCCTTACCGATGTCAGTAAAAGTTAATAATTGCATTACTTGTGAAAAGCAAATACCTCATAAACATTTTCATTTGTACTGCATTCCTTGCCTAGGCCCTGACCACGACGTACCTTGCTGTCAGTTTTGTGCTTTATTTAATCAAACCACTATCCATCATCGGTATATTTTCACCTCTAAATATTTCAGTTCTCAGTTTAATTAACCAGAAATGTCATCGGTTAGCCATCCGACTACTGGGATTTTGAAAAAATACAAGGGTAAAGACAGAGACAGGCTGCTGAGGTCCAAAACTGCCGATGACGCTTCTCCTAAGCCAGTCGTCAGTTCGCCAGTACTCAGTGGGGCGCTTTTGCAGCCCCTGATACTCACTACTTCTGATTCGCAGGCCTCTACTGAGACCCATTCAGAGTCCGGTATGCCGCGAGATGCTTCAACTATGGAACCTGTGGATGTTTCTACCTTGGATGGGTCCGGAGTCACTGTGCAGGCACCGGCTTCTGAGGGTGTATTTAGGCCTATGGACTTGCATATTAAAATGACGCCTCCTTCTTCTTTTAGGCCTAAATCTAGAACCATGCCTAAAAAACGATGCCCAGGCCGCATGCTTAGGCCTCTATGCCTAAAAAACAAATGATAAGAATGGCTGAAGATCTTATAACTCTAGTCAGAGGAAGCCAGCCTCGCCCTTCTAAGAGACCTAGGACTGAAGTTGTTTATGATTCCTCTGACCAGGATTCTGTTTTTTCTGATTCTTCTGATGATTTGGATTTGCCCTTGTCTACTTATGAGGATTCTGATGCACAGGACTCTATTCCCTCTGCTTCCCCTCCAGAGGATTTTTCTTTAGGTGAAACCTTACATACCCTAAGGGAGCATTTCCACTGGGAAAGCCAGGATTTTTCTGATTCAAAAAAGAGGCTTAGGGATTTCTTACTCCTGCCTCAGCATAGGCCTTTAGCTATTCCTCCTGTACTAGACATTGTTGATGATACTTTCTCGGAATTTAGTTTGGCCCCTGATTCCTTGCCTCCTGCTCCCAGAAAACCTGACATATATTACAGGGTTCCTGATTCTCACAAGTTCCTTTTTAAAAATCCTATTGCAGATCCAGATACTATTTCACAAGGATCCAAGGGCATTAAGGCTTCTACTGCTAAAAATCCTACCCCTTCTGATAGAGACTCCAGGGCGCTGGATAGATGGGGTAAGAAAGTATACACTTATGCAACCTTGGCCATTAGAGCTTTAAACTGCCAGTTTCATATGTTAAAGTATCAACAACATGTTACTGAATTGCTTAAACAGAAAATGGTGTTGATTCCTGACTGTGCGGAAAATAAAGAATTACAGGATTTAATGCTTTCTGCTGAACAGGTTGGAAAACATACTTTGCAATGTGGATTTGATTCTTTAGAGGCATCTTGCAGGACTGCTGTTACTGGGTCTGTGCTCAGAAGGCATGCTTGGCTCAAGGAGCAATCTTTACCTGATCATGTTAAAGCTAAATTGTTAGATGCTCCCTTAAACCAGGACCGCCTGTTTGCCAACAAGGCTGTGGAAGTTCTTAAAAAGATGGAAGATAAAACTAAATCTATGCAAACTGTTAAGAATTTCTTACAAGTTCAGCCTCCTAGATTTAGTAGGCACTGGCCCTATAAGAATTGGTCCTTTCCAGCCCCTACCAGGTCTTCTCAAGCCAAACCCAGACATAGCAGAAACCCCAGGTTTCAGTCCCAAGGGACACACAAGACTAAGCAGTGGGGGGTTTCCGCTCCCAAATCAGGGAGTAGTAAGACTCCACCCTATGGAAAACAGTCTCAATGACTTGCTTCTAAAATTTCCAAGCACTTCCCAACTGAATGCTCCTGGTCTGCAGGCCAAAAACTGGCAACTCATTACCCAGGACAAATGGGTTTTAAATATAGTGTCCCAAGGATACAGATTTTACTTCCACACCTTAACAACACCAAACAGGTGGCCAGATCTACCCCCAAATCAGTAGGCAGAGGCCCAAAAACAAGTACTCTCTCTCTTAAGCATGGAGGCTATTCAGTTGGTACCAGAAGAGGAAAAGGGACAAGGGTTCTATTTGAGACTTTTCCTGGCACCCAGAAAAGAAAATACATGGCCTCCTATCCTGGACCTTTCTACCCTAAATACCTTTCTGGTGATTCCAAAATTCAAGATGCTGACTCTTCACCATTTGCTTCCTATGTTAGGCAAAGATGCATGGTTGGCTACACTAGACTTAAAAGAAGCATACCTGCACATCCCTATCAGGGAGTCTTGCAGAAGATACCTACGATTTAAATCACACTACATGCACTATCAGTTCTCTGCACTACCCTTTGGCTTATCTACTGTGCCCAGGGTATTCACAAAGTGCCTAGCTCCAGTCATTGCATTCTGCAGACAAAGAAATATTCAAATATACCCATACCTGGACGATTATCTAATTCAGGCAGAAAGCCAGGACATACTTTTGAAACATCTGGCCTTTGTTCAAGGGGTACTGACTTGTCTGGGGTACACCATAAACAAAAAGAAATCACACCTGGTGCCCTGTCAACAAATTATATTCCTGGGAGCAAGCTTGAATATAACTTCCCAGATGGCTTTCCTCACACCAGAGAAACGGATTCATTTGACAACCTACTTCAAGCAAGTGGCCACAAAAACCCAGTTATCTGCAAGGCAAATTCTGCAAGCCTTGAGATTCGTGGCCTCCTGCATTCTTCTAATTCCATATGCAAGGCTGCATATGAGGAAACTGCAATGGTATCTCAAAAGCCTATGGTGTCAACATTCACAGGATCTAGAAGCAGTGATTCCTATCATACCTTGCCTATGCCTAGAATTCCTTTGGTGTGCAGAGGCCTGCCACAAGAACAGTGGACTACCATTCACACTCCTCCCTGCCGCCCAAACCTTAACAGACGCATCAGACTATGCATGGGCGGCCCACCTGGCAGGGAAGTGCATTCAGGGCAAATGGATCCCAAGTCAAATGCACCTGCATATCAATCAAAAAGAAATGTTAGCTGTACAGAGTGCTCTGACAGCATTCAAGGACCACATTCTTCCAGGACAAATAATGATAAAGACATTCAACACCACTGTTATGTGGTACATAAACAAGCAGGGGGGTATTCATTCTTACCCCCTCTGCAGACTAGCCATGGCATTGTGGAACACAGCCCTGAGTTATCAACTCCATCTACAAGCTCAATTCCTGCCAGGAAAACTAAATACACTGGCAGACGAACTAAGCAGAAACCTCATGGACCCACACGAGTGGAAACTAGAACCAAGGATTTTCAACATGTTGACAAGCAAATGGGGGAGCCCACATATCGACCTGTTTGCCTCCCCACAAAACTATCAGTTGGAGAAATTTTGCACAAGGACTCCCCACAAACAAGCTTGGAAAGTGGATGTTCTGTCCATCAGCTGGAAAAACCTATCAGCTTATGCCTTTCCTCCTCTACCTCTGCTCTCCAAAGTACTACTAAAGATCAAACAGGACAAACCAAGGAAGATTTTGATTGCACCAGACTGGCCACGCCAGCACTGGCACCCCCTCTTGTGCAGTGTGTCACTGTTGGCCCCATGGCACTTGCCTCAGACTCCTACTCTATTGTCTCAGCTGTAGAACCAGATCTTGCACCCTCAGCTTTAAACACTGAACCTAGCAGCCTGGCTAATTACATAATTTCTCCTTTTCCATCCCTTAGTAAACCAGTGATGGATATCATTTTAGAGGCAAGGAGGCCTAGTACTAGAAAGTCTTACGATGAAAAATGGAAAAGATTTTATGCCTGGAACCAGTCTCAAGGGATGAGCTCAGCAGTGCCCAATTTACCTCAGATTTTACAATACTTAACTGAGATGCTTCATAAGGGCCTGTCTTTCTCCTCCATCAAAATTCACGCCTCAGCCATCTCAGCTCATTATAACACAGAACCACCCCTCTTCTCTCATCCACTGCTTTAGTAGTAACTCAGAGGGGCCAAGAATCTACGACCACACAGGAGAGCTCCAACTCCAGCCTGGGACATCAGCTTTGTATTGGAAAAGCTCACCCTTCCTCCTTTCGAACCAGCTGCCACTGCGGACTTAAAATTCCTTTCTTGGAAAACAGATTTCCTTTTAGCAATCACTTCAGCAAGAAGGGTATCTGAATTACAGGCCCTCATGGCAGTGGAACCTTTCATCATCTTTCATGCAAACAGGGTGTCCCTCAGGACCAATCCCTCCTTCATGCCCAAGGTGGTACCCAGTGTGGCCCTTAATCAGTCCATAAATTTTCCAACCTTCTTTCCTAATCCACAGAACAAAGTGGAATGGATTCTGCACTCTTTAGACATGCACGGACAACTTAGATTCTACTTGGACAGAATTAAACCTCAAAGGAAATCTAATCAATTGCTGGTGGCATTTGCTGCAGGGGCAGTGGGGAAGGCTATTTCAAAGCAAACCATTTCCAAATGGATAGGCCATTGCATTCATTTCTGCTACAAACACCATGGAAAACCTATCTCAGAGGGGATCAGATCCCACTTTACCAGGGCTGCATCTACCTCTACAGCCTTTCTCAGAGGTGTCCCTACCAGGGACATCCTAGAAGCTGCTACCTGGAGTTCTGTACATACTTTCACCAAGCATTACCATCTGCCAATTTTCTCTAAATCCAGAGCTGGCTTTGCCACTGCAGTCTTGCAGGGCCTTTTAGCTGGTCCTAATTCCATTTAAATTCCTCCTCCCATCCTTAGCTTTGGGAATCTACCCAAAAGTGATGACTGCAACAGTGTAACACGAAGAACATAGTACAGTTGTGTACACTTACTATAAATGTAGATGTTTGAGTGTATTCACTGTTGCAGTCCTGGTTACCCTCCCTCCAGCCCCCTTCTTATTTTGCATATACCTCTACCTTCCTTTGCCATCTTCAAAAGCTTTTTGGGTGTATTTGCTTTTTTGTTGGAGGTATTACCTTGTATATTTATAGATTTAATTGCTTCCCATTATGGGGGCAACATCTGACATCTGGGGCAAGAAAAACTGATGTAATGGCGTCGGCTGCATGTTTTATACCCCTGATGACCTGACGTCATGGAAGAAGGGACAGCAACCGACGCAGGGCCCAAGACTTTATTAATCAGGCTGACTGAGGGCTACTGCAAGCAGATAACTCAAAAGTGATGACTGCAACAGTGAATACACTCAAACATCTACATTTATGATAAGTGTACACAACGACAGCTGTGCTATTGACTTTGCCTTCTGCTCTGATATTTCCCGTCTTGGCACTTTTGGTGTGTGGGACATTGAGGGATGATCTCTCGGTTATCTTTGATCCTGTTTTCATCAAGGTTGAGCTTCATGTGATTGATAATGATGCCACCAACCTCAACTTAACTGTCAGTGGCTTCATAGACCTTGAGGGCAAATGTTGATATATTGGTTTGGAAGATGGGGTTGACGCTGATGGTGATGTTTTTAACAAACCAGGTCATTTGCTAGTCTTTGTAAAGTCATTCACTTAAAAATAAGCTATTTATTGTTGGGGTCCACGGTCTCTGACTTGAGTCTGTTAAGACTGTAGTGATGCAGGATTGCCAGCCTTAGCCTTCACCAGCAACAGTTCATGCTATGGTCCTGGGACCTACCTTACCTATTTTTGCCATTGTCCACCACCATCTGGACTGGGCAGGGAGAGTGGAGGGCCATCACGGGATGCAGTTATGGTGTCTGGATCTCTCTCTTCTTTGCTCTTCCTCCCAGGGAAACCAAGGGGCAAAGCCAAGTGTAAGAAGAAAAACTTACTCACCTAAAGTCTCCCATCCTAGAAATGAACAAAGACCAGGAGGTGGATTCTCCCACCCTTCTTCCTAATGACCATAGGTTTAGAGAGATGCTTCTCTTCTCCTTTTATTTAAAACTGATGGATCTTTACATTTATCCAAGAAACAGTTCCTATAATGGAAAAACATTCGCAAGAAAAGGATACCAAGTTCCAATCCACTTTTTATCCATTAACTGAAATTTAATACCTCAAGATTTATGTTCTAGAAGTAGAATCTCAGATTTCAAAACCTCATGCAAATCTCGGCTTAACACAAACTTAACTTGCCCCAGATGTCATATAACCTTACTGTCTTTTCAGAAGTCTGTCCTTATTCTCCAACAGTTGCCAATCCTATGTCTGTGCTCTTGTATCATCCTCACTGCTTCGTAGCCTACAGTGGCACAAGTTCCTTTGCTTTCCAACTTCACCTGTCCAGAATCTTACTTCTTAAGCAACTCTATAAAAGCCTATAAACAGCCTTTACCTGTTCCCATTCTATTTCCTCACTATATATCCCTAACTAGTTTATATGCATCACTTTTAATAAGTATATGCTGACTCTAACTTTGTTACTGAACATGTTACAAACACTGGATAGTCTAGTGCCGACTTATTGCTTCCTATTTTGTTTTTGCTAATGTGTACAGTCCTGTATTTCCATCACACTTTTCCTGTTGTATTATAGATACTCTATGCCTTCACTTTAAATATATCTAAAGTGTATGTTGTCATTACTAGGTATATTTAAGCTGTAGATCTTTACAATGAATGATCTTTCCCCTCCTTTCTTGAAGATTATTCTTCTTATCCCATTTTCCAGTCAGAAATAAAAACATATTTTACAACTGTAGTACAATGCATAGCTGTCTCTCTGGTTATATAACTTAACCTCTTCCTACCCTACTTCCTTCTGCTTACTTTTCTCTGACTCTGTTTTTCATATTGATGTTTTCAGCAACTAATATCCAGACTGTATATCATGAATGCATATATTATGTTTTGCCAGTCACTCTGTCATTTATCTATTGCCTTTATACCCTCAAGCCAATTCTGATATTAATTACTTTGTATGTAGTGAATATTAGGGTTTATGTCATATATTCGAACATCCAAAATGTTGAATACTATATGTTCGAGACCATATGGTCGACATTTGGAAGTTCGAATATAGAATAAAAAAAAACTCAGAGACCGCACTTCAGTGCAGCAAAGGGAAATTCTCCCATTCTGCACAGTGCGGCGCCATTAAAATTCAATCTTCAAACACTTGAAATGTCGA
>NC_056737.1:811641308-811726308 GCF_019279795.1 Protopterus annectens
TCTTTTGCTCTTTACTCTGAGGCTGTCAGTACTGAGGCATATCCCAGAGTAACACTTTGGAGTCCACCCAGTTGTAAAGATTCTTATTAGTGGAATACCTGTGAGGTCAGTCCTTTCAGTGTTTATGTAAGTGAGATTGCAGGGGACCTGGCAGGAATAGTCTGATGACAAAAAAAGGAGTGGAAGGGATTAGAAAGAATTTGGCAAGATTTGAAGAACTTTCAAAAACATGGCAACTGAAACTCAATGTAATAATTCATCTGAGAAACAAAAATGTGAGAATACAGATGTGGAGGGAACGTAATAGCAACTAATGTACAAAGGGGATTTGGGAAGAAACAAACAAGACATAAACCATTAGTGTTATGTTACAATAAGGAAGACTGGTGGGGTACTGGGATGTACAGCAAACAGTGTCACCATTATGAAACAATGGGTTATTATCCCTGTTTTGAGATAGTTGACACCCCATGATGAGTTTTGTGCACAGTTTTGGATATCTCATACTTGGTAATCCATGAGATAGAAAAAATTCAGAGGAGAGCAACAAAAACAACACACTGTTTGCAACAGAAACAATGCAAGCACTGACCTGAAAAGCTAAATATTCATGTTGTTAAAAAAACGCAATAAGTTCACAATAGAGAATCAATAAACTCCAAGCAGGACCCTTATTGCAAAAAAGTAGATTCTTGACAACAAGAAAATGCAGCTTGACAGTTCAAGATATACAGTTAAAGGCAAATTAATAGAAGGTTATTGCAAGGATAAGCGGTAAAGCTGAAAACAAAAAACAAATATACAAAGGTATTGGAAAGACATGAAGATATGCAGCATAGAGAGAAAAACGTATGTGGACAACAAGCAGGAAGGTTCTTGTACACTGTCCGAAACTCTCTCTCATCATCAGATGGTAGCATTTATACTTGTCACTGAAGCAACTGATTCTTCTGTAAGAAAAGCAGAAATCACTTTATTGTCAACAGCTCTGCTTTTTATTACATAATACCCTGGTTATACCTGCCACCTGCATCAGTGCTATAACCAAATGCATGGTTCCAAGTGTTTTCTTTTAACAGAAGTTTTAACTGTGTGGATAGTTACCTAGATTCAAGTTTTAAGACTGTTGATTGTTTTGATGACTGTAAAGTTAAACAAACCAGTGGGCTATAAACAGATTGGACTGCTTGTTGTTCAAGCCTTTGTTTTCAAGACTCCTGGGAGTTCTTAAAAAACATCAGTAAGATCACCTACGGGGAGACTGACCTTGTCACTATTGACGTGGTTGATTTATACACGGTGATACCACATGAGGTGGGACTAAATTTGTTCCGTGAGTTTCTTGAAAACAAAGGCTTGAACAATGATCAGACTAGTCTACTGGAAGATTTGTTGGAAATTGTCCTTACCAACAACTATATTTTCCATGAAGGACAATTATATCATGAAAACCAAGATGTGGCCATGGGGCCAAATTGTGGCTCTGTTTATGCCAATATTGTAATGGCTAAATGGGAACAAGCCTTTGTGTTCAGTGGCCCCATTTTTACATCTGTGAGATTTTACACCAGATGATGTGTTTATAAACTGGTGGGATACTGAGGAGAAGCTGATGGAATTTATGAACTACATCAACTCAAGCAAGCAGTTTTTGAAATTTACAATAAATAAGGATAAGTTTAATATTTCTTACCTGGATGTTTTTTTGTCCAAGGACTCGAATAATGGTTGTTATGTTTTGAGGATTTATTGAAAGTCAACTTACTCTAACTCCTTCCTCCATTTTTTGTGTGCTCATCCCCTTGCCCTAAAGAAATCAGTAGTAAAGGGACAATTTGTGAAGGTCACAAGAATGGTCACCCTGGAACAACACTTCTGGGAAGAGTGTGCTATCTTGGAAAACATGTTTCTGGCAAGAGGTTACCTAAAAGAGTTTGTAACTGACATCAAGGAGGAAGTGGTGATGAAAAGGAATTACTACATCCTGATACTCAATAATACTGGTGCTGTTACATCTGAAACTGGCAAAGAAGGCAACAATGGAACCGGTGATCTGGGGAGTGCCTTCATTACCGATTTTAACCAAGACCATCAGACTATAAGATGGATACTGAAGAAGAATTGGGATTTATTTAAAGAAAACAGGGAACTTTTACAACTACTTCCAGAGTACTCTTTGGTAGTTTTTAGAAGAGGGAAGAACATAATAAAGATGTTAGAAGGTACAAAGCTTAATATTAATGCAGCCAGTAACGTTTGTAGAATGATGAAATGTGGGTGATATTCATTCTTTAAGTGGATCCAAATGGGTGATTCTTTTTGGATAAAAAAACAACATGTTTGGGTTAGAGGAACATTTGATTGTAACAGCAAAGGTGTGGTCTATGCTGTTCTCTGCAGGTATGTCCATCATTTTATATTGGAAAGACTGAACGTGCCTTAAAAGAAAGGATGTATGAACTTGTTTATGATATATGAAAGGGCAACATTACGAATGCCCTGGCTAAACATGCAACAGAATTTCACAAACATTACTTTTACTTTGTAGTTGTCGAGCAGATCTAACAAGGAGCTAGAGGAGGCCTGTGGCATTTATTTCTAGAAAGAAGGGAAGTATTTTGGCAGCTAGTGTTTTAAGCTGCTGTTTGGCCAGGTATTTATTAAGGTATCTTAATTTCCTGTCTGTTAAAATGAAAGGCTTTAAGAAGATAAAACAAGTTTCCCTCTCAATTTTGACACTTTGATTGGCTGCTGAGGAGTGAACTCTTTCATAAATTCGTGAAAACCCCAAATGAACCTTAATGTGCACTTCTTCTCCTTTTGGCTTTTTCCCCAGTTGCCACAGCGGATCACCTGTCCGCTCATGATTGGCAGTGGAGTTTTATGGTGTCGAGTTGCCAGCCCGGCACCCAACCTTCTACAGAAGGTACACACACGCATGCACTCACACCTAGGGCCAATTTAGAGTGTCCAGTCCACCTACAACATGTCTTTGGGATGTGGGAGGAAACTGGAGCACCCAGAGGAAACCCACGCGACCACAGTCAGGACATGCAGACTCCACACAGAAGGCACCCCAGTAGAGGATCGAACCAGAGAACTTTTTGCTGTGAGGCGACAACGCTAACCGCTGCACCACCGTGGCCGTCCAATGAACCTTAATGTGCACTAAGTCACCTAAATGTGCACTACACCCCCTAGCAGATTAGTGGTCATGCCTTACTGCAGCAATTGACAATAGAGGTTTTATGTGAAAGATGGACATACTTCTGGAGTGGGAGAACTTGATGTCAGACTAAGTTTTTGTTCAAAAGAATGTTGAGAAAGAGGACCATTTGTTACTAGAGACATGCAGATTTGTTAGCAATGTATTCTGACAGGTGTTTTCATATTCAAGTTGACATAAGCTAGCATGTGTGAGTGTCTGGACATAATAAAACTATTCTGATATGTGTTTTGTTGGATGAAGTATATACCTTAAAGAAAAGAACAAGTTTACAATTTGGAATATTATATTATTATTTTTTTAATAAATACCTTTCTTGCTCAGTATGTAGCAATGCCATTATAATCATCTGCAAGGACTGATGTGACACTTAACATTTGTGAGCTGTATAAATACTTCAATGATAGTTTACATAATGTTTCTTTTTTTTAAGGGAGGGGAATGACCCCAGACTTCCTTATAGACATCTAAGGGTGTGCAATGGACAAAACCGTATCTCTAATAAAATGATATTCATCTGTAATAAAATTCTATATTTAAAATGCATATGTTAAAACAGTTATTTTCCAGTTAAGTATGTAAATAGCAAAACCCTCACAAGAAAGTAAAAGTAAAATCCAACACAGAAAAAAAAATGTTTGCTTCCGGGTAAAAGATACAGAGTGCATTACTATTTCTGAATTTTCAGAGAAAATGCAGTTAGGGCTTTATTCCTACACCCCAGGGATCAAGGCTGACCCCTTAACAATTCTAAAATGGGAAATTATATAAGGAAAGCATGTGCAATTGCATGTATTGTTGCTAGGTCTGTTGGAATGAGTATAGATATCCTTTTGACGGCAATTGTAGGATGTAATAAAGTTATATGTACTAAGTAGGGAACTATTCATTTTTCTTATAGGGAAAAGTTCTAGTAGTTGGTGACTCCATTGTTAGGCACACTGACTCCATGCTTACAAAGAATGGAGAGGGACAGGGTGGCAATCATAGGAGGTTACTAGGCTAATGGCCCTGCAGCCATTACAAGCCTAGCCAAGTTTTTTTCCCACTTTTATTGGTGCTATTAGTAGACCTAACTCAAAACCTGCTGTCCCTGTCCAGGAGAGAGGCAAGTGAAACCCCAGGGGTGAAGTTGCGATTCTCCATCCAGTTATCCAGATTACCCTTGAAAAGGGTCAGTGAGGGCCTCTGCTTTACTAGGATTGGAAGCTTATTCCAGAGTAGGGGGAGCCTCTGGGAGATGAACCTATCCCTCCAACAGGTCCAGTTAATATCGCTTCTCATATTGAGGTCGCAAGAGTGGGTGTAGCAAGTACCATTTGTCTTACTAATGTGCAGCATTTCCATCAGGGCAGGATCCATGGTTGCCTATGGGTTAGGCAACGATCACCCCTGAGTAGTCTGCATGATATAGAGCATAGTGACAGGGATTTTAGTCTGTCAGCATAAGACAGGTGTTGGACACTTAAAAATTTTTTGTAAGGTACTTCTGAGGTCTCCCCAATTGTTGGAGGTGCCTGGTGAGGTACATATCAAAGGGTGCATTGTACTCTATAATTGGTCTAATAAGGGAGGAGTATAGGGGGGTTATAACCTCTCATTTTCTGGAGGAAATGGCCTTATTGATGAGAAGGGCAATGTAGAAGGCTTGCCCTACCACTGTAGAAACATGATGGTCAAAGGAGAGGTTCCTGTCAATCTGTGTGCCCAGATCTCATACCACAGATTGTGTGGTACTTTGCAGGAATGTCTCCCTTGCCAAAGGTGATGATGATGCACTTTTTAGCATTTAACTTAAGCCCATGACTTTGGCACCAGTCGTGGGTTTGAATAAGACCTTCTTTTAGGGTGTCAGTGTCACTAGGGGATTCAATGATCATGCCCAGTTTGCAGTCATCTGCAAACTTTGTTAGTCACATACCCTTTGTTTTGGCCTGTATGCCTAAAAAGCAAATGCCAAACAATAGTGGCCCTGTGGTACTCCACTGGTTACTGGTCTGAAAGTGGATCAAGAGTCTTCTATTTTAACTGTGTTTGTCTTCTGTGGGTGAGCCAGTTTGCAACCCACCTGACTATATACTGGTTTATGTTCATTTGGGTAAGTTAATATTTGATATCTGAGTGGGGAAAGGTGTCAAAGGCCTATACTAGGTCTAACTAGGCAGTGTGCACAGTTTTACCTTCATCCAGGTCTTTGGTTACTGTCTCTCCTTAAAACAGTTATTTTCCAGTTAAGTATGCAAATAGCAAAACCCTCAGTAGGCACAATCTCCCTTTGACAAAACTAAACTGGGATGGGTCTAGTGTTTGAAGGTCCCCTATATCCTTTTTAATAAGGTCCAGGAGGATTCTCTCCATGGCCTTGCATATGAGGCTGGTCAGACCTATGGGTCTGTAGTTCCCGGGGTCAGCAGAGGAATCCCCTTTGTGGAGAGGAATGACAGTGGCAACTTTCCAATTTTCTGGAACATACCCAGTGGTTAAAGAGGGTACTCAGAGATACAGCTGACTCTTGCTTCAGGTAATTTAGGACACAGCCAGGGATGTTGTCTGGTCCCATAGTGGCCATGTTTTCAGCCTCGGAAGGGGCATTAAGAACCTGTTCCTTAGTAATTTCTGGGGGAGGGGGATATGTAGGAGGGATGTCTTGTGGTATATTGGGTGGAGAAGGGGGAGTACTGCTCACTGAGCCTATCTTCCACTAAGTTAGCAATATCACCAGGTTCAGTGTATGTTGTGCCATTTACAACAAGTTTTGTGAAAATCTGGTATATTCCTTTCAGGTTGCGGACATAGCCAAACAATGCCTCATGGTTACCCTTAGCTAGGGTGACCCATTTAGATTTGTAGTCAGCGTCAGCTTTAGCTTTGTTCACTAGGTGTCCTATTTACTTATTTAGGCCAAGGAGGGTGTCCTTTGAGTTTGGGAACCATCTCCTACTGCTTTTAGATAGCAGTTTCTTTCTTCTGTTATATAGCCTGTTTATGGCAGATGTCCACCAAGCAGTTTTGTTTTTATGCGAGGAATTTACTTTTAACTTGTTGGGTACAGCTGAGTCAATGTAGCTGTGAAGGTGTTTATACAAGGCTTTGGTATAAACCTCAGCATAGTTATCCTTGCCATCAGTAGGAGTAGGGGCTATGAAACTAGTAATATTGTCTTGTAAGAGGTTATAGTTTGCTTTAGATAATTTTTTTAATCTGGTTCCAGCTTGGTGGGGGGGGGGGGGGCAGATGCTATTGTTAGTGTGGTCAGATCTCACTAGAGATGACTGTACACTTGGGGTGGTGCAGTGGTCACTCATGTTCATAAGAAGTAGATCCAGAATGTTTGAACCCCTAGTGGGGGTGTCCACTAGTTGGTCCAGGGTATTAGAGTGCATTGGTACAGGTGTAGTTTTACCAATTTATTGATGGGTAGTTGAAGTCTCCCAAAATCAAGGTGTTTGATGGTATATTGAGGGAATCCAGGAGGTCCAGGTAGGCATTGTGGGTGTCGTGGTTCGTGGAGGGGGTCTTATAACTGGTGATAATTTGGAGAGAAGTTTTACCTACAGAGAGTTGTACTTGGAGTACTTTGAGGGACTCATTTATTCTTACCAGTCTGGAGGAGTATTTGTGTTTAATAAAAATTGATACTCTTCCTCCTTTGGATTTCCCGCTCATTTGATGGTCTGAGCAGGTGGAAGGTGCTGTAACCCAGTAAGGCCAGGGTGCTTTCCGCAGCTTTGAATTAAGTTTCTGTGACAGCACAGATGTCAGCATCTTCCACGGTGAGGGCAGCTTCCGATGAGTGCAGTTTTAGGTTTAGATTCCAAGCATTTAGCAGCATGACCCTGATGTTGATTTTTTGAGGAATAATTTACGTTGGAAATTGTGTACTTGTAACATTGCCTTAAAAAGGCATGAGGGGGAAGCAAGAGCCTTTGTCAGAAGCCAAAGTCCTAGGAGTGACAGATGAAGACGGTCTCTGACAAAGCATCAAGTTCTGTCAACAATATCATCCCAGGCTGACAGGAACTGGATCCCCTTAGACTGGCACCAGAAACTAAGCCAGTTGTTGATGTCAGTCATCTTTTGCTCATATTGCAGCATCATCCTATGTGAGGGTAGTGTGCTGCTTAAGGCTAAGAACAGACCTGCCTGGCACACATAGTCAGAGAGCTTAGTCATGTCTCTCTTCATGTAGTCCCGAAAGGTTAAGTCTCAAGTTATTCACACCAAGATGTTCGATCATAACAGTACTTGCTGCTGAGAGACTTGAGTGCATGTGTGATGTTCCGGATCTTGGCACCAGACAGACAGACAGTTAATTGTGACCTTCTCCTTATAAAACCTGGTGAGAGGCACATCAGTGTATCTCATGACAGAATCACCTTTGACTAGTACATTTGGTTTTGTATTATACCATAATGGCTTACTTGGAGAGAAACTGGCATGTGTGTTTTATGTGTACTGTGTTTATCTGCAAATGAACTATGTGTGGTCTGCTTGTATTTGGGAGGTCTCTGTGCTTTGGGTAGGTTTTTAGAGGGGATCTCTGCACGTGGGGTTATGTGTTTGTTGCATGGTAGATGAGGGTGGTGAGTTGTGAGTACTGACAACCTGTTTAGGGTCAGGTATTCTGACTGGTGAGCGAGGAAGCTTTGAGTCTATGCTTTTTATGTAGACACACCTCTTGCATATTGAGTTATAGTATCGTAAAAGAAGTTGGTTGTCAGTGTACATGAGCCAATTGCTACATTGCCTCAGGATGCCTAATTTGACCAGGTAGGTAAGAGAAATGTTTAGATATTGTCCTTCCATAGTGCTAGGTAAAAGATGTGGTCGGTAACAGGGATTGACCAGAAATGAATAGTTGGGATCCTGTGAGAGGGTACTTCACTAGCATAAATGAGAAGAACTAGAGAGGTTAGCTCAGAGGCTGTACTGATCTGTAGTCTGATAGGGAAGCATAACTGTAAAAATGTCCCACTAGAAAACAGACCACAGCTAAGGGAAAATGTAATGCTTCTGTTCCCACCAACAGTAATCGCAACTGCGTGTTAGTGAGCAATAGGGCATGGCAGTGAACTGCGCACAAACGCAGGGCTTTTAAAATAAATGAAAAAAAAAACTTACTGGTAGACAAAATAGCCAATTAAAAGCTCCATTCCTAGACCAACGAGCTTCAACGGATGGGTATCTAGCCACACACCTCTTGCCACAAGGGTGCACAGGGCCCTCTCCAGAAAATGTTTGTTGGGGATTAGTGCTCAGTTCACATACAAGCACAACTGAATCTGTTGCTAGTCTGTGCTACACAGTACAAGTGTCCAGAACCCAAGTTAAATGCAGAGATTGAAAAAACAGGCAAAAATTACAGTAAAAATGCAGAATTAATCAGCAAAAACAGTGATAATAGTTAGCAAGTGTAGCAATACAAGCAATAATAGGCTTATCTTTAGTTGTAAGCCTCGGTTGGCTTCCGTTGTCTGTCGTCTCTCCATTACCTGTGGTTCTTGTACTAGTCTGTGGCATATCACAGTGAAATGCTGGAATCCATTCATTGGGGAGAGGGAGTATTCTGAAAGTAGTCTGTTCTGATAGATAACAGAAAGATGTAAGGAAGTGGTTTGCAATGGTAAAACCTTTATTTCATTTGTCTCTTTATGTTCATGATTGTCATGCCTGGTAGTAGGAAATAACAAAACATGTATGGAAGGATTTTATTTTTAATTTTATTTGACATTTGTTTACCGGGGTGGTCTGACTGGGTCTACAGAACCCATTTTCAGCAGTGGCCCGGGGAGAAAATCTTCCTATACAGTACAATACAAATACAGTATAATCCGATACAATAAAAATTACATTAGAAATACTATACAAAAAATAAGTTTAAAGAACAAACTGCTACAAGATGTTGCGATATAAAGCTACACATCTAGACAGTTCTATACCGTTAAAATATTACAGACAATAATAGTCACTCTCACGATACATGATGTAGACAGTGTCCAAAAAAATAGTACGTCAGTAGTGCAATGTGTGACACTGACTGTAATAGTACATGCAAAATAGAATGTTAGTTTCAGTTAGGAAAATAGCAGCCAGAAAGCTAGTGATGCAGATAGATAGTGAGAGAGTTAAGGAGAATAGAACCAATAAAGCCTGAGCAGTAGTTTAAGGATATGGTATAGAAGCAGAGAAGGAGTTAGAAGAGCCTTAGGATCTTGCAGTCTGTGAGAGACTGAAATGTGACAGAAGAGGAAGACCTAAGCATTAGGCAGGCTTTATGCAGGAACAGAGCCATGTATTTTTGAGATGATTTTTTAAAGAGGTTTTGAAGAGGTAGTGAATTCCAAAGTATATAGACAGTATGAATACAGAGAGCGACCAGGTTTTCTTGTGGGTTTTGAGATAGCCAAGAGATTTTTGCCTTCTGATCGTAGGGATCGATTTGGTGTGTAAGGTGTGACTAGATTGGCTAGTGCAGGGCAAGCAGTAGGCTTGAAAATAAGGTTGTGCAAGGTAGATAGCTGAATAAAGGCAAGTTGGTTGGGGAGTTCAAACCAGTTTAATTCTAGGAGTAGTTTATAGTGGTGTGTGTGATTTTTAGAGTTTGTGGCAAACTTTGCAACTGTGTTGTAGCACTGTTCCAACTTGCTTAGGGTAGAATTTTGTAAGTTGGTTAAGATAGGGGCACCATAAAGAAGAGAGGGAAGTAAAAATGTTTTTGCAAGGGTAGTTTTGGTTGCTGCAGTAAAGAAATGTTTTTTTCTGTATAAGAGTCACAGTTTTTGATGAGTTTTCTTTATATTTTGCTGTATCTGGGGGTCAAGTGAAAGTTTATTGTTAATGATAACACCTAGAAGTCTGGTTTCCTGCACTATGTCTATGACAGTGTTGTCAGATGCAAGGATGTTGAAATGATCGGTGACAGGGGAGGTGTTTTTGGGATGAAAGAGTACTAGTTTTGTCTTCTTTGGATTAAGAAAGAGTTGTGCATTTCTTAGCCAGCATTCGACTGCAGAAAGGACTGTTGAGTTTTTGAAAGTACTTCTGGTAGTGATTAAGCAGTGCAGATTATGATGGAATCATCAGCGTACTGAATGAGGGCTCCAGGGTGAGAGGCAGTGTGAAGGTTGTTTATGAAAATGTTGAAGAGTAGGGGTGCTAGGATGGAGCCTTGGGGGACTCCAGTTGGGTTGTGGAGGAAGGGTGAGAGTTCACTGGACCATTTCACTATTTGTTTGTGATCCATGAGGTAGCTCTGAAACCATTTTGCTGCATTATGTGAGAAGCCTAGGTTAGACATTGTGTTCAAAAGTAAGGGGTGAGACACTGTGTCAAAGGCCTTGGAGAGATCAAGGAATACTGAGGCTGTATAGCATCCTGCATCTCTGGCCTTGTTCATGGTGTCTGTAAAAGATAATAGGGCTGTAGCTGTGCTGTGGCTAGGTTGGAAGCCATGTTGGGTTTTAGTTAGAAGGTTGTTTTGCAATAGATATTGCATCACCTGCTGATGGATGCCTCTCTCGAGAATTTTGGATATGGGTGACAAGTAGTATGTTTAAATTTTTGAGGTTACCCGTTTGGATAGAATTAGAGGGTGGGCCAGGGTTAGGATGTATGTCTCCACATTTGAGTGGGTAGGTAATGAGGAAGGAGTACCATGGGAAGTGTTATCCTAGGTGATGATACTGGTGTCAAGTGTGGTTTTGTAGGAGGCGAGGAGGCCAATTTGTGGTTTGAATAATATGAGAGGGTATAGGGGAAAAGCTGAGAGGAGATATGTGAGAAGCTGTGTTGTTTATTGGGGTGATGGCTGGAAGAGGTTGTTGATGTGTTTTGTTGTGTGGGGGTATGTGTGGATATAGCTGTATCGAGGTTGAGAATTAAGAGTAAAGAAGCTAGGCAGGTTAGGAGGAGCACGTCAACTGTGATAGTGGGTTTAATAGTATAAGTGGTATTTATGTGTTAGAATGTAATATCAGGTATAAACAGAGATTTTATTATCTTGTGATGTGTGTGCAGCTGAAGCTAAGGTTGGAAATGTTTTGACTTCAGGGTGGGCTTTGACAATGTGGTTAGGTGTTTTGCCCTGTGGTTTGTGATAAGGAGGGGAAGGGGGAGATGGTATTTGTCAGTAGTACAGTTATGGTGCAATGTTAGTTTATGCATATAATAGAAGAGAATGTGGTAAGCCTGGAGTTAATGTAAGACAGTTTGAGGTGGTGATAGTATTGTGATCGTAAAATAGAGTAAGATGCAAAGAATTGTAGTGGGGGGGGTGAGGATTCAAGCTCATGGATGTAAGGGGAAGCGGATAAGTTTGGTTAAATAAAAGTAGGTAAGGTGTGAATGAAATGTGGGTGTGGACAAGGTAGAGTTGTTTATAATTGGATCAGAGGAATGAGGGGGAGTGGTTTGCTTGGGATATGAGTAGAGGTGCTAGGATGAGGGTGGGATATGAGGGAAGGGCAGGGGAGCGGAATGAGCAAAGCGAATGGAGCGGGAAGAAACCCCGCAGATGGATTACCACCATAAACAATCAGTAAGGTAGACTGTTCCTGAATACAAAGACAAGGTGACTGAACTCTAAAAATGTGACCTGAATCACAGCATCTAATTTGACCATTATGGGCTTTTCAGTTTCTTTTCCAGGGATCTGTTACACTGATAAAGAGTAAAATATGCTGAGGTGTTAATGTAGTTTCATCTTCAGCAGTAAAAGGCCTGTAAGGGCGGGGATATCCTTCCAGCTGATTCAACAGTACAAACAGAACACACTAGTGCATGACTTACAAATTAAATTATTAGTCGGAGTCTATGAATTTGTCTTACATAGCTTTAACTCAGTGTATTTTTCCCATGTGAACTCTTGTAACTGCAAGTGAACTTTAGCTGTACAAGTTCTTTAGGTAGTGGGTTATTTCATGACTTGTAGAGTGAAGCAGCTGGATGGAGAGAACACTTGGGACAAGGGGTAGTGAAGTGAGGGATTAACCAGCAATTGTGTTAGGAAGTGCATGAAGTATTTAGTTTTGACCTACTGGGTAGGGTTTTTGCTTTTATTTCTTTAACTGTTTTAGAAATGGGCTCTGATGTATGAGCTTGCAGTTTTATATTTAGTCTAAACATATGCCATGGTCTTTTAATAGCAAGGATTTTTCTGTGTGCCACAAAGATTATGAGTGGTTTATATAGCATGGTGTTACTGTAGTGGTAAAAGGCTGGCTGGAAGAAATGGAAGACAGTACCCAGTGTCCCCATAATTGAAAAAAGATCTGTGTTGACAAGTCATGTGCAGGGTAGTGAAGAGATGCCCATGTCAGTAACTCAACTGAGCGTATATTTACTTTTTGTGTTGGAAGATCAGATCTCAAATGTTTCATTTAATTTTTCCAGTGCTGACACTTCTGTTCAGCATAAGGGGATGCTGCACTCCTGAATGTACTGTCCTTCAGATGAGACATTAACCCAAGGGCCCATATGCCTGTGCCTGTTATAGCTCAGGTAGATGTAAATGTTCCATGGCACAACGTAGAAAGAGTAGTGCAATTTCCTCTAGTCAGTATAAATGTTATGTTGGGTCTCCACTAAAAAGGGGATACTAGTCTAGTGGGACTAACCCAGCCAACAAAAGATAGATAGATAGATAGATAGATAGATAGATAGATAGATAGATAGATAGATAAATAGATATATAAAAAAAATAGTAGTCCAGGGGCTTGAAAAATTAAGGTTAATATAGTGTGATTGGATAAGTTTCTGATAGACTAGGTAGAAGAAAAGCAAAAGCAACCATATAAGGTGAGGAGAAAGATAGTTTTGTGACACAGACGAATAAAAACACTGACCATGACTCAGATGACCTGACAGTGAAGGCACTAGAATGAGGTCTGGAGAAGAATGAAGAGATCGTCCTGCCCACCTGTCTTTTGTGTAAGTGGGGGTACTCCTTACATCTCTCTTCTGGTTTGTGCTGTAGCTGAGAAAGAGCAGATGCCAGTAGGCATGGTGGAGATGGTATAGAATTGTGCATCTCCATGGAGGAGGTGATGTTGTCCTTCTAATGCTTGTTGCACACCCAACAGTAATGCATCACTCATCACGTCTAGGATAAGCAAATCAAGTTACAATTTTTCTTGTATAATGCAGCACTGCTAACACTGGAGTCTCCCCCTGCTTTTCACTTCCTAACACTTCTTGAAGTATGACTGTGTCGACTGAGAGATGGGTTGGTGGTCCTGAGGTCCAGTGGATAAAAGCCAGATGTTCTTGATGCAGAATTTTTGGTGCATGCTAATACTGCCGTGGTGTCTTGCTTCTTTAGAACAGAAGCCATTTGAGGCCTAGCGTGCCACCTAGCTTTAAAACAAAATCTGGAAAAAGTAGTGAGAACTATAAATATGAAGTAGGAGGAGGACTTTGAAAGAGGGGACCTGTATGGTGGAACTCAAAAGGAGGGAGTATGGTGTTAGAAGTATCAAGGATCTTGTGTATATCATGTAGCAGCACTAACAACGTAACAGACGAACAGCCGATGGTATGTCTAGGGATTTATAGTTTGTCACTAAATAATGGCTCATGAATAGTATTTCTGGGTGGGTCAGTCTGGGTAACATAATACAGAAACATGATCAACAAAAGGGCTAAGAATTTTTTTTCTTACTCATTGTTGGTGTCGTAATCCATAAAAAGGACGTAGGAATGTCCAAAGAGGTGTGTGTGTCAGTTTAGCTAATTATGTTAAATCTATGAGATGACAAGATGCTTCATGCTGTAGTCCTGGGTTTGATTCTCTCTTTCCACTTGCAAAACTGCAACTTTTCACAAGTCATTTAACAAGCCAGTCCTCCTGGGTTGTCTCTAAAAGGAGACTTTTGTTACCATTAGGCTTACCTGATTAACAAATAAAAAAATAAAAATAAGTACAGATTGATAAAGAATGTTGGCAGCATAAAACCTTATGTGAGGCTGAGTAGATAGCATAGGCCTACAAATCGGTGAATAACTTATTTTTAGATTAAGTTGTGTATTTAGTTTAAGCTAGATGCAGGAATGTTAAGGCTGAGGCCAACTTTTAGACCAGACTGGAATTCAGAAGAGCAAAATTTGATTATCGATCCTGGCTCATGAGGAGTCACCTGAAGGGATAGGACTCCAGTGGGCATTTTCTTGGCCCGCCTATCCAGGAGGAACAGAGAGTGCTACAGGTCACTCACTAAAGAGGTGGGTAATGCATTGGCAAACATCTGCTGGATTCTGTGGTTGATGTCAAATGTGCATGGGGGTAGGATTAGGGGTGGGGCATTAAAAAAAATCCCATGGCAGCAAGATGACTCTGCATGCTTCAGTCTATTTTCAAGCCCTGAATGTCAAATTAAATCCAAGGGAAAAGTTGGCTTCAAGGTCCCGTAGACTGAAGAAGGGCACCGGGAGCGTCTGATAGTCAGCTGACAAGAGAGTGGGAGGGGATAGGTGACAGAACATTAAAAAAAAAAGTGTGAAGGGTGTTTCAGAGGTTTTCCTCACAAGATATATTTTTCCTAGCCCTTGCAACCAAGCACTATATATCAGCTGTGTAAGGATTATCAGGATATGACAGGTAATGAGCACCTGACAAGTAGGTGCATTCAGAAAAATAGTTTTCAGAAACACTGCGGCAGAGATAGTCACCCAACAGTTTGAATATTGGCTCTAGATGATGGTCACAGTTGATGTGACACCCTGACCTCCTTGAGTAAAAATGGGAGAAAGGGAGTTATGGATGAGTGGATTGATGGAATATTCAGAAACACTGGATTTACGGGGGGGGGGGGGCGTAGCTTACTTGAAATAATTTAGAAAGTCTTTTACTAAACTTTATGTGCAGTACATAGCAGAGATTCATTTTCTGTTAGTCTGTTGCCATGTAATGAAAGAAACTGAAAGCAAATATAGAGGTGTATAATGCCTGATACAATTCTCAGGTCTGGAGATCAGATTCCTTTTGTCAGTGTTGTGTGTGCATGAGGGGAAAGGATGACTTCCATTGTTAGCAGATATTTTAGTGCATTCTTTTTGTTTACAGCTAAATATGATCTACTCTCAAAATCCAGCAAGTGTATTAAAATGGTTTGTATACATCTGATGTAAATGTAAAAGTGACGTACAATCAGTGTCTCATAACCAGTTACTTTTCAAAAAGTGTTGCAATGTGCCGAGTTATTCTGTACTGTCTGGTACCATCTCCTTGGTGTACACACTATTACATTTGTTGGGGATTCTCAAGCTGACCCCCTTTAGTGCTTTAGACATTTTAAACTTATTCTGTGAGATCAGCTTTCCTATGAAGTAAAAACGATTCTAGCTGAAAGCTAAGGTCTTCAGATGTCCCTTTCTTGACACCCCCCGTCATTCTTCTCACAAAATTGTAGTGCCACTTTCTGTGTTAACTTCTTATTACTTTTCTTTTTCTGTTTTCCATGCCTGGATTTCTGTACGATGGAGTTTGGGGTTATAACTTGTCCTTATTACTTTTCTTTTTCTGTTTTCCATGCCTGGATTTCTGTACGATGGAGTTTGGGGTTATAATTTTGAACTGTCTGTAGTTTTCTTTTATCTTCTTTTTCTCTTCCCATGTGCTACCTGCGATGCAACCCCATGAGCCATTGTTTATTTTCATCATAGTCTTTGTCTTGAGAACTGGGCTTTATTTTCTTGTGTAGTTCTAGAGCCATTAGGGTTTAAAGTTAATAAAATATATTGCTTACAAAAAAATCTGCTGCATTGTGGAAAGTGTTAGGGAACTGACTGCAGTTGCGTTGTATTCTACTGCTGTTTTTGTTTATGGACAGGAACTGACTGGATCATTGTTGTATTTTGCTATTTTTGCTGACTTCAGGACTTATTTATTTATTTATTTTTTGTTAGTAATTTTAGCACTTTAAAGCACAAGGTGACCAACAGTGAAACTGCTGATGATAAAAAAGGTATGCTGGTCCCTTTTACTGTGTTAAGAATGCTATATCATAAGTAAACAACATAAATTGCTTTCCACTGCCTGATTATTTCATACAGGAGCAGCAATGCCTGCAAGGTGAGAGCAATAGACAGGAACTAGTTATTTTTGCTTATCAGTGTTATTTTCACACTTTCACGGATTGCGAAGTATGGAAGTATGTGAAATTCACAGTTCAAGGATTTTAGCTTCTTGGCATTCTTGTTTTCCATTAAAGTAATGTAGCTGGTGGAACATAATTTGCATAGTATTAATTCTGTTGTTGCATAAATCTGTTACTGCTTCATGGAAAATCTTTTGCCCTATATATATATATATATATATATATATATATATATATATATATATATATATATTTACACACACACACACACACACACACACACACACACACACACACACACACACATGTATATAATATGTTGGATAAATGCATCTGGAAAGTGCTGTTATTGATTTCCATATAATACATTTTCAAGCAAGATGTATTTTGCTTGACCTAGCATTTTTAATCATTATATGCATAAATTGCATAAATGATGACTTGCTTATTATAGCATTTATTTTTCTAGCCACTAGTTCTGTGTACAACTTTTTATCTTATGAATTGGGCAGTATAAACTAGCACATTTTGAACAATGAAGTATGTGTACATGCCCTTTCAATAAGCAGCCTGTGTGCTGGTGACTCCTGCCAGGAGGTGGAATTTATGATAGTTTTATGCATGTGAAATAAGGAAAAAAGTGGTGTTAACCATTGTCCTAGTTATATGTGTACTCATTGTGTTGATTAGTTATTTATGTGGGATGGGATGTGAGTGGAGCAGTGAAACAGAGCAAGTTTGTAGGTTTCAGGTGAAGGTATAAGGTGTGCCTTTTCCTGGATAATGATATTGATTGTTGAGTAATCAGATGCTTCATACTTTTGGCTGACGATTGTTTTTCCATGTTCTGGTATTCTTTATCATTAAATTATTTGCAGGTCCACAGTTTTTAGTGGTACTTTCTCTGTGATGCTACTAGTGGTAGCAGAATCACTCCACAAGAGTGATGTCTACATTTACACTTTCTACAGAAATTTAAGTAAACTTCAGATCATCTCTTGTAGTTTGCTTGCTGGAAAACATATTAATGTTCAACTCATGCCTCCAAAATAAATTAATTCATTTTTTGGATTGTTCACATTGCATACGTTAGGATCCCTTAGTTAGCTATAAATTGTTTTCAATCTCAGAATTTAGTTGTACATGTCTTATTACTACTCTGCCACTGAGATTACATCAGTTAATTTATTTGTTACGTAATTGTGAACATGAGAATGTAGGAATGCACTCAGAAAGAATTCTGGAACAAACTACAGAGTAAAATGTAAGTGAAAATACATAGCATGTAGTGTGATATGGGCAGAACCCATTTACACACTTGCTTTGCTGCAGGATGAGGTCATGATGTCCTTCATTTCATCTAAGACATAGTATTCATATCAGTCATATGAAGTCCTGAAGAAATAAAGTAATGTGCCTTTTTTGCCGTTTCATTAGAATTAATTAACTTCTAATGAAGGTGATTGGGTACTTCATATTAACATTTTGATTTATTATGCAGCATTTGAATGAGTGACAGGAACAATTAATATTAGCCAGTAACCGAAGTTGTCACTGTCAACACACATTTTAGTTTTAACATTACTTAAGTTGGTGGTGTGAGCAACAGTCTTTTTGAACATGTTTAAGAAAACATTTAACTAAGCTTGTCCAAGAAGTCTGGCTGCAATGAATTGCTGCTTTCTACAAAAAAAAAATTATAAACAAATGATAAAGACAATCCAGGGTGTGTTAGTCTTAATCTGTTTGCTTTAATTGCCCATCGGATGTGTGCCCTAAAATCCTAATTATTGACTACAAAGACTACACAGTCTGTTTTGCCAATGCAAGTTGCTTTGTCTTCTGTTCTAAAATTAAAGACTTTGCATTTTGTAATTCAGATGAGAATTTATGAATAAACCATCCCCTACTATGTGTTTCCAAGTAACTACTAGTCAGAGCTCCAACTGGATGAAAATTCAGCACAATGCACCCCCCCCCCAGTGGAGGACTTCACTCCCACACCATCATGCTTGCTTATGTATTCCATTGAGAAGACAGAAATGTAAAAAAAGAGGAAGAACCTGTGCTGGCAGTGGTTTCCTGTGAGAAAGACCAGTTGATAAGTTTATTTTATTTTATTTTATTTTATTTAACATTTGTTGACCGGGAATGTCCGACTAGGTTCCACAGAGCCTGTTTTCAGCAGAGGCCCGGGGAGAAATGCTTCAGATGCATGTCTTTGGAAGTTTGGAAGATTTGGAAGTTGCAGGTTATCCAGTTGTAATCAGTGATTCAGTTTTCCATAAAAGTTTATAGGTTCATAGGTAAGTACTAGGCTAGCTGCTCTTGTGGGCCATTTTAAGCCTAGCCAGTTTCCCTTTGTGTGCTCGAAATTACCTATCCCATTTAGTTATAGATTGGTTTTACCCATCCCAACGTCAATAATTCTATATTACCCCTAATGAGAATAACTGGGATCATATCATAGATAATTTGAGGGGACCCATGTATGGGGTAAAACATTTAGTAGCTGCCTTTGTCCATTAGTAGTGCAGAAGGCAGTTCTAGGGTAAATTTTCTATTTCTCATCTATAGTTATAAGTTGTGCATGAAAATGGACAGGGATGAACTTTATGTGGTTGGGGAGTCTGTTCCACAGTAGCGGCATCCTCTGGGAAATATACCTGTGCCTTCAAACCATTCTGTTGATGTAAAAGAAGAGGTTTAGACCCCTAGACCAAGTATTTATGATGCCATTTGACTTGCTGATGTGTAGTAAATCTGTCAGTAGTGGGTTGGAGGATGCCTTGTATGCCAGACACAGGTCACCTCTTAGCAGTCTGTGGAATACAGAGTATAATGACAGGGATTTGAGTCAGTCCATGTAGGACATACTGTTTAGACCTTGTATCCTTTTAGTAAAGTATTCTGTATATACACACACACACACACACACATATATAAAATCTGTATGTAAAGTATTCCAATGCAGAGAAGCCAGTTGCACCATACTTACTTTTGTCCAAATAAAATTGTAATGTACAGAGGTTTTATGCATTCTAAAATGGCTGACATTTTAATGTCATCAGTTAAGTTGTAGTTAATGGTGATAGATGATTTGGCTGTCAAAAATAAACTTATCAGCCAGCAGAGCACAGTTGGATGCCCTAGTAAAATTAAACCAGTCTGTTCTAAACATCATGTGCAAAGGATTTTTTTTTATTCCTTCTTTTCATTTTAGTTAAGTCCTCATCATCTAAATTGTATTTTAAAATATGTAGATTTTACTTTAGTTCTATAAGTGATACTATTAAAAAAGTTTAACAAGTGCATGTATGTTCTTCGTGTTTCAATGTTGCAGTCATCACATTTGGGTTACCTGTTTGCAGGTAGCCCTCAGTCAGCCTGATTATCAAAGTCTTGGGTCCTGCGTCGGTTGCTGTCTCATCTTCCGTGATGTCAGGTAGTCAGGGGTATAAAGCATGCAGCTGACGCCATTACATCAGTCTTTCTTGGCGTGCGGTGACCAAAGCAGAAGCTGTTCACAAGTGCCGGTCGGCCGACTCCTGAAATTTTCATTTTCGAGTTTCAGATCCGAAGTCTTCAACAAAGCTAAGTACCCTGTTAGGGAAACTTTTTCTTGCTCTAAACCGATGTCAGTAAAAGTTAACAATTGTATTTCTTGTGAAAAGCAAATACCTCATAAAGATTTTCATTCGTACTGCATTCCTTGCTTAGGCCCAGACCACGACGCTGCTCACTGTCGGTTTTGTGCCTTATTCAAACCTCAAACTATTCGTAGTCTGTTCATTTTTGCATCTAAATATTTTGGTACTTGGTTCAATTATCCAGAAATGGCTTCAGTAAGCCACCTGACTACCAACATTCTGAAAAAATGCAAAGATAAAGACAGAGACTGGCTGCATAGGTCCAAAGCTGCCGACGACGCTTCCATTAAGCTAGTCGCCAGTTCGCCGGTACTCAGTGGGGCACTTTTGCAGCCCCTGATACCCGCTACTTCAGATTCGCAGGCCTCTACTGAGACCCATTCGGAGTCCGGTATGCTGCGAGATGCTTCTTCGACTGTGGAACCTGCGGATGTCTCTACCTTGGATGGGTCCGGAGCCGCTGTGCAGGCACTGAGAGTGTATTCAGGCCTACTGACTTGCATATTAAACCAATGCCATTTTCTTCTTCAAGGCCTAAAACTCGATCCATGCCTAGAAAACCGATGCCCTGACCGCATGGTCAGGCCCCTATGCCTAAAAAACAAATTATAAGAATAGCTGAAGACCTTATTACTCTAATCAGGGGAAGCCACCCTTCTCCCTCTAAGAGACCTAGAACTAATTTTCCTTCTGATTCTTCTGATCAGGATTCTGAAATTTCTGTTTTTTTCTAATGACCAAGAGTTGCTGTTATCTGCCTATGAGGATTCTGATGCAGTGGACTCCATTCCCTCTGCTTCCCTCCAGAGGATTTCTCTTTTGGTGAAACTTTGCATACTCTTAGGGAGCATTTCCGCTGGGAAAGCCAGGATTACTCTGACTCCAAAAAGAGGCTTAGGGAATTCTTACTCCTACCTCAACACAGGCCTTTAGCTATCCCTCCTGTACTGAACATTGTAGATGATGCCTTCTTGGAATCTAACCTGGCCCCTGACACTTTACCCCCGGCTCCCAGAAAACCTGACCGGTATTACAGAGTACCTGACTTTTACAAGTTCCTCTTTAAGAATCCTACTGCAGAGCCAAAGGCATTAAGGCTACTACTGCCAAAACCCCTACCCCCTCTGATAGAGAATCCAGGGCCCTGGACAGATGAGGTAAGAAGGTTTACACTTGTGCAACTTTGGCCATTAGGGCCTTAAACTACCAGATTCATATGTTAAAGTATCAGCAGCATATTATTGGATTGCTTAAACAGAAAATTATGTTGATTCCTGACTGTGCTGAAAATAAAGAAATACAGGATTTAATGCATTCTGCTGAACAAGTTGGAAAACATACTTTGCAATGTAGTTTTGATTCATTAGAGGCATCTCGCAGGGCTGCTGTCACTGGGTCTGTACTTAGAAGGCATGCTTGGCTTAAGGAGCAAACTTTGCCAGATCATGTTAAAGCTAAATTACTGGATGCTCCCTTAAACCAAGACCGTCTGGTTGGCAACCAAGCAGAATAACTACTTAAAAAGATGGAGAAAAAAGCTAAATCTATTCAAACTGTTAAAGATTTCCTGCAAGTACAGCCTCCCAGATTTAGTAGGCACTGGCCTTCTAAGAATCGGTCCTTTCCTGCCTCTTCCAGGCCTTCTCAGTCCAAACCCAGAACCAGCAGACCACCCAGGCCTCAGTCTCAAGGTACTCACAGGTCTAAGCAGTGGAGGGCTCTCACTTCCAAAGCTGGAAGTAGTAAGACACCCTCTATGGTAAACTGTCACAATGATTTAACTTTAAACCTTCCAAGCCCTACTCAACTGACTGTTCCTTTAGGGGGAAATATTGTCCTGCATGCAAAGAACTGGGAGCTCATTACCCAAGACAAATGGATTTTAAATATAGTTTCCCAAGGGTACAGATTCCACTTCCACTCCTTACCAACCCCAAATGGTTGGCCAGACCTACCCCCAAATCAGTGGGCAGAGTCTCTCTCTTCTAAGCATCAAGGCTATTCAACCTGTCCCAGAAGAAGAATGGAGGCAAGGTTTTTACTCAAGACTTTTCCTGATTCCCAGAAAAGACAATTCCTGGTGTCCTATCCTGGACCTGTCTATCCTAAACACCTTTTTGGTAATTCCAAAATTCAAAATGCTTCGTCAGCTATTTCCCATGCTAGGCAAAAATGCCTGGTTGGCAACATTGGATTTAAAGGAAGCCTACCTGCACATCCCAATCAGGGAATCTTGCAGAAGATACCTACGCTTCAGAGCAGGCTACATGCACTATCAGTTCCCTGCACTGCCCTTTGGCTTATCTACTGCACTCTGGGTATTCACAAAGTGCCTAGGTCCAGTCATTGCATTTTGCAGGCAAAGAAATATTCATATATACCCATACCTGGATGATTGTCTAATTCAGGCAGAAAGCCAGGACATACTATTAAATCATCTGGCATTTGTAAAGAAACTACTAACTTCTCTGGGATACAGCATAAACGAAAAGAAATCACATTGAGTACCCTGCCAACAAATTATATTCCTGGGAGCAAGCTTGAATGCAATTTTCCAGATGGCCTACCTCACACCAGAGAAACAAGTTTATTTGACAGCCAACTTCAAACTACTGGCCAGAAAACCCAGCTATCTGCAAGGAAAATACTGCAAGCCTTGGGGTTCATGGCCTCTTGCATTCTACTAATTCCATATGCAAGACTGCATATGAGGAAACTACAATGGTATCTAAAAAGCCTATGGTGTCAACATTCTCAGGACCTAAAATCAATGATTCCTAACATCCCTTGCCTAAAGACAGAGTTCCTTTGGTGGGCAGAGGCCTGTCACCACAACAAGGGACTGCCATTCACTCTACCTCCTGCCGCCCAAACCCTAACAACAGATGCATCAGACTATGCATGGGGGGCTCACTTGGCAGGGCAGCGCATTCAGGGCAAATGGAACCTGAGTCAAATGCACCTGCATATCAGTCAAAAAAAATGTTAGCTGTACAGAATGCTCTGACAGCCTTCAAGGATCACATTCTTCCAGGACAATTATTGATAAAGACGCACAACACCACTGTTATGTGGTACATAAACAAGCAGGGGGGAACCCACTCATACCCTCTCTGCAGACTAGCCATGGCTCTGTGGAACACAGCCTTGAGCTACCAAGTGCACCTACAGGCTCAGTTCCTGCCAGGCAAGCTAAATACACTGGCAGCCGATCCAAGCAGAAATCTCATGGACCCACACGAGTGAAAACTGGAACCAAAGATATTCAACATTTTGAGAAACAAATGGGGGAGCCCAGAGATAGACCTGTTTGCCTCCCCTCAGAACTACCAATTGGACAAATTCTGCACAAGGGCTCCCCATAGACAAGCTTGGAAAGTGGATGCCCTGTCCTTCACCTGGAAAAACCTATCAGTCTATGCCTTTCCCCCTCTGCCTGTCCTCTCCAAAGTGCAAGTAAAGATCAAACAGGACAAACCAAGGACAATACTGATTGCACCAGACTGGCCACGCCAACACTGGTACCCCGTCTTGCGCAGTGTGTCACTGCTGGAACCATGGCACCTGCCTCAGATCTCTGCCCTGCTGTCTCAGCAGGAGGGCCAGATTCTGCACCCACAGCTTCAAACCCTGAACCTTGCAGCCTGGCTAATTACCTGATCTCTCCATTACCATCCCTCAGTAAGCAAGTGATGGATGCCATTCTGGAGGCAAGTTGGCCTAGTACTAGAAATTTCTTTGCTGAAAAATGGAAACGATTCTGTTCCTGGAGCCAAACTCAATGGATGGCCACAGCAGTTCCCAATTTACCACACATTCTTCAATACTTAACTGAGATGCTTCACAAGGGCTTTTCCTTTTCTTCCATTAAAATTCATGCCTCGGCCATTTCAGCTCATTATAATACAGAGCCACCCCTCTTTTCTCATCCACTGCTGAAGCAATTCCTCAGAGGGGCCAAAAACGTAAGACCACTCAGGAGAGCCCCTACTCCAGTCTGGGACCTTAACATTGTATTGGAAAGGCTCACCCTTCCTCCCTTTGAGCCAGCTGCAAATGCAGAGTTGAAATTTCCTTCTTGGAAAACAGCCTTCCTTCTAGCCATCACTTCAGCAAGAAGGGTGTCTGAATTACAGGCCCTCATGGCAGTGGAGCCTTTCATCATCTTTCATGCAGACAGGGTGTCCCTCAGGTCCAATCCTTCCTTTATGCCCAAGGTGGTATCCAGTGTGGCCCTTAATCAGTCCATTCATTTGCCAACCTTCTTTTCTAATCCACAGAACAAAGGGGAACGAATACTGCACTCCCTGTGCGTGCATAGACAACTTAGATTTTACTTGGACGGGACTAAGCCTCTCAGGAAATCTGAACAGCTGCTGGCTGCATTTGCTGCAGGGGCAGAGGGGAAGGCCATTTCAAAGCAAACCATTTCTAAGTGGATAGGCCATTGCATTCATTTCTGCTATAAGCACCATGGAAAACCTACCCCACAGGGGATAAGACCTCATTACACCAGGGCTGTATCTACCTCTACAGCCTTTCTCAGAAGTGTCCCTACCAGGGACATCCTAGAAGCTGCTACCTGGAGTTCTGTACATACCTTCACCAAGCATTACCACTTGGCAATTTTTCTAAATCCAGAGCTGTATTTGCCACTGCAGTCTTGCAGGGCCTTATAGCTGGTCCTAATGCTATCTAACTGCCTCCTCCCTTCCTTCCTTAGCTTTGGGAATCTACCCAAATGTGATGACTGCAACAGTGAAACACGAAGAACATAGTACAGTTGTGTACACTTACCATAAATGTAGATGTTTGAGTGTATTCACTGTTGCAGTCCTGGTTACCCTCCCTCTAGCCCCCTGACTTCTATTGACAATATATCTATTCTTGTTTACTGTGCTTAAAGTTTTCTGGTGGATTTGCTTTTTGTTGGAGATGTAACCTTGTATATAATTGCTTCCCATTATGGGGGCACCTGACATCTGGGGCAAGAAAAACAGATGTAATGGCATTGGCTGCATGCTTTATACCCCTGACTACCTGAAGTCATGGAAGATGAGACAGCAACTGACGCAGGACCCAACACTTTGATAATCAGGCCGACTGAGGGCTACCTGCAAGCAGATAACCCAAATGTGATGACTGCAACAGTGAATACACTCAAACATCTACATTTATGGTAAGTACGCAACTGTACTTTCCGTTTACTCTATGCTGTCTTTATTGTGATGCCATAAGACATATTGGGTGTCTGGTGAGTCTGTTCACACTGGAAAACAGTTTGTGAGAGTTGATGAGATATGCTTTTTACAGAAGTGCATATGCATTTCTTAGGCCGAAGGTGGTCTGATGCTTATGTATGGAGACATTTTTTTGGTTGATTTGTGTTCATGTTACTAGTGGCTGTTGTATAAAGCATGTGTGTGTGTGTGTGTGTGTGTGTGTGTGTGTGTGTGTGTGTGTGTGTGTGTGTGTGTGTGTGTGTGTGTGTGTGTGTGTTTGTACACATATCTGATGTGGTGCTCTTGTGGAAGTGTCTGGTGGAAGTCAGGGAGACCGTTAAACAGAGGGTTTAGTCATAAGGACAGACTGATATGTCTGGACATTTAGATACTACAAGGAGGGTGAGGTGGTGATCATGCTCTATGGTACTGACAGACTGACCTCTGAATGTATCCCAGGACATCTGGGTCTGAGAAGTAGATCTAGTCAGTGGAGGAGTCAGCCTGGGAGGAATGGGAATGAGTGGTCAAATGCGGATATGTTCATCTGGGCAGGGAGAGGTGGACTAAGTTTCCTGCCTAGTCATGATCCACCATTAGAGGCTGGGGAGTGTATTCAAGATAAGCCTTGTATACGAAAAAATTTCAGCAAAATATCTCACTGTGTGTGTGTGTGTGTGTGTGTGTGTGTGTGTGTGTGTGTGTGTGTGTGTGTGTGTGTGTGTGTAGTAGCGTGCGCACGCACTGTATTGATGTCATTGTGCACTAGAGTCAGGATTAGGAGTAGGGCAAAACTGAAAACTGAAAACTTCCTTATATGTAAGTACAACTTTCATGAGATGGTAGGGGGTGGGAAATAGAACTTAGAAAGGTCTTGCGTGGCAAGCAAGTAGAAAATATCATGTTTACTGCTTCTTAGATAAGGTAGTAGAAATAAGGAGTTCTTTTTTTAAGATTGAATGTGTGATGTATTGTAGAATTGTGGAGAATATCACGAGGACCTTAAACATGCTCATAGGGATAGTTCTGGGAGGAAGGAAGAGTATCTCATCAGTCAGACAGACTCTGTGGACCATTAGCTTGCTTTCATTAGCAAATTGTCAGTTTTGTATTATAATATAAGGTCTGGTATCTTGTGTATCTTGGCTGAAATGTTAGCTCTTATTTGTGAGAAAAATGCACAGCATTCCCCTCCATTCACTATACATATATCCGTGTTGTCAGAATCTTGGAGCTTTAGAATAATAGTGTGCACAATAGCTACTTGTTCAGCATACTTCTCACCTGTCTAAGAAATAATTTGGCATTGTTCCCTTTCCAAGAAATTAAAAAAAAAGTGTACCTGTTTATTAGAACTCAGGTGTATGAGTCTGTACATATCTGTACTTGTAGTCAGTCTTGCTGTTCAGTCACTATAGGTAAACATTAGTGACTCATTGTCTTGCCCTCTTTCTGTTGATATAACTAATTTGTTATTCTTGGGATGCCATTTATGAATTGCATACAACCATATGATAATTGTCACTTTGCCTTGATCCTTACTGGGTGTTGTCCTTTACATATTTCACCTTGTTTATCATTTTCTGTTATGCTTTAGCAATATCTAGTGCACAGTCACATGTAAGGACATTTGCAATGGTGCCCATCTTTGGAACAGCTGTTTGCTCTCCTGTTATCCAAGGCACATTTGCCCATTCAGCATTTTTGTAGTGAAAAGTAGTAGGACAGACAGGTCGACTGGGATTGAGATTGTAGTGTTCCTTTGCCAAAACACCAGGGACAGTATGTTGTTTTAGTTCATGAAATCGTGCACATTTATATTTTCTACTGCTTGTATGGTCCTCTATCTGCAGTATTATACGTCATTACTACCTCTTAGCCTCCGGTATGAATGACAAATCATTATACTAAATTTCTATTGTAGAAGGTATTTTCATCTGAAAATAGTATAAAAATAAAAAAAAGTAAATAAAAGGAACATCTTGGTTATGGCAACAGTAACATCATCAAATCAGTAATAAATCACAGTTGTTACAATATTTTTCCTAAAGATTAATCAGTAATAAATCATAGGTGCTAAAATATGTTTCTTAAAGAGTATTATCCTTACATCGGCATTGCCAGATGTACTGAAGAATAACATTAATATCATCGTTACTTTTGTAAAAGGAGATCATTTATAGAATAATATTTGCAATGCTGAAAATGTACCACTGTGTGTTGTGTTATTGGAACCAGTTGTGGGGCTCAGCCTGTTGTGCAGATGCAGGGTGTCTGATCATTCTTCCAGTGCTCTCACTTCAGGGGTAAACCCAGAACACTGGCAGCACTAGTTGGGAAGGATGAAGAAACCCAAAGCATCCTGTGACCTCTTGTCTTTCCTATCTGGAAAGAATCAGGTACATCTGCTGCACTGTTGACACCTTGTGAAGGATTGGTGTAATAGTTAATGTTAGACCCAGTGAGTACATGCATCCGTGGCATTAGGTGGGAATAAGCACAGCGATGTGCTCTGCTCTGTTTTGGCATCATTTACATGTGTATCAGGTGATGGCTTAAGCAGGAAAAGGTACATTTCATCATCAGAGTGACTGAAACCATGAGGACCTCATTATAGGCAAGGATAGGCCTGCATATGTTGTTGTACAGACAGGGTCAGTGTTAACATTTTGGGGGGCCCCAGCAAGTGTCAAAGGGGGTTACTGGAGTCTTCTAGTTTGGGTATCTCCTTGTCACTTCCACCCATCCGCTGCAACCTTTTAGGTCATGCTACAAATCTGTAAGAGCAGTATGCGCAGGCTGAGCTGTACTTACACTGCTCTTAAATTATGTATGTGCAGGCTGAGCTGTAGTTACATTGCTGTTGCATTAAGTATGCACAGGCTGAGGTGTACTTGCACTGCTCTTACATTAAGTATGCGCAGGCTGAGCTGCACTTACACTGCTCTTACATTAAGTATGTGCAGGCTGAGCTGTACTTACACTGCTCTTACATTAAGTTTGCACAGGCTGAGCTGTACTTACACCACTGTTGCATTAGGTATGCACAGGCTGAGGTGTACTTACACTGCTCTTACATTAAGTATGCGCAGGCTGAGATGCACTTAAACTGCTCTTACATTAAGTATGCGCAGGCTGAGCTATAGTTACACTGTTGTTGCATTAAGTATACACAGGCCGAGCTGTAGTTACACTGCTCTTACATTACGTATACGCAGGCTGAGCTGTAGTTACACTGCTGTTGCATTAAGTATGCGCAGGCTGAGCTGCACTTACCCTGTGCATACACTGCTCTTATATTAAGTATGGGCAGGCTGAGCTGTAGTTACACTTCTATTACATTAAGTATGCACAGGCTGAGCTGCACTTACACTGCTCTTACATTAAGTATGTGCAGGCTGAGCTGTAGTTACATTGCTGTTGCATTAGGTATGCGCAGGCTGAGCTGTACTTATCACTGCTCTTACATTAAGTATGCACAGGCTGAGCTGCACTTACACTGCTCTTACATTAAGTATGCACAGGGTGAGCTGTAGTTACACTGCTGTTGCATTAAGTATGCACAGGCTGAGCTCTAGTTAGACTGCTGTTGCATTAAGTATGTGCAGGCCGAGCTGTAGTTACACTGCTCTTACATTAAGTATGTGCAGGCTGAGCTGTAGTTACATTGCTGTTGCATTAGGTATGCGCAGGCTGAGCTGTACTTACACTGCTCTTACATTAAGTATGCGCAGGCTGAGCTGTACTTACACTGCTCTTACATTAAGTATGTGCAGGCTGAGCTGTAGTTACATTGCTGTTGCATTAAATATGCACAGGCTGAGCTGTAGTTACACTGCTCTTACATTAAGTATGCGCGAGCCGAGCTGTAGTTACACTGATCTTACATTAAGTAAGCGCAGGCTGAGCTGCACTTACACTGCACTTACATTAAGTATGTGCAGGCCGAGCTGTAGTTACACTGCTCTTACATTAAGTATGTGCAGATTGAGCTGTAGGTACACTGCTGTTCATAGATTCATAGGTAGGTACTAGACTATTGGCCCTAGGGCCTATATAAGCCTAGCCAAAAAATGTACCCTGGCTTTCGCCACCCAAGAAAATTATTTTCCTGTGCCCCTGTCGAGCAGAGCCACAGAAGTGATCCCTGGAGTGAATTTCCCATTTCCCATCCAATCATCAAGATTTTTCTTGAAGAGTGCTAATGAGGAGCTCTGTTTGACATAGATAGGTAGTCTGTTCCAGAGTATGGGAAGTCTCGGGGACAGGAATCTATCCCTCCAGCATGTTCTGTTTATTGTGGTGACAAGGTTTAGGTCCCCAGAGCATGTAGCTCGGAGGGATTGGGATTTCTTAAAGCGGAGCATGTCCAGCAGCTCTGGGTTTGACATAGCTTTGTATGTTAGGCAGAGATCGCCCCTGAGTAAGCGATATGCAATGTAAAGCTGTAGTTTTTTGAGACGGTCTGCGTAGAGCATCTGTTTGAGGCCAGTAATCCTCTTTTTGAGGTATTTCTGTGGTCTTTCCAGTTGTTGTAGATGTCTTGTGAGGTACATACCAAAAGGGGCATTGTACTCTATAATGGGCCTAATGAGTGATGAGTAGAGGCGAACAATGGCCTCTTTTTTTCTGGATGAGAATCCTTTTGTGATGAGATGAGCCACGTAGAAGGATTTCCTGACTACTGTGGCGATGTGATTATCAAAGGAGAGACTACTATCCACCTGTGTCCCAAGGTCTCTTATCACATTTTCGGCATTAAGTAGACTACCAGCTATGTGGTAGTTCATGGTTACAGAGTTTTTACCAAAGGGGATGACAATACACTTTTTGGCATTGAGCTTCAGGCCATGGATTTGACACCAGGTATCTGTCTCAGTGAGGCCCTTTTGTAGTTTGTCCACATTGTTAGGAGTTTCGATTATGGCTCCTAGTTTGCAGTCATCTGCAAACTTTGTTAGCCAAAGACCTTCTGTGTTAGCCTGCACTTCAGAGAAGTAGATACCAAACAGGAGAGGACCCAGGACTGAACCCTGTGGTACTCCACTTGTCACTGGTTTGAAGTCGGATTTGGAATCCGCTACTTTCACAGTGTGGGTTCTGTCCGTGAGCCAGTTGGCAACCCATCTTGTGACATAGGGATTTATACCTAGTTTAGTGATCTTATCTATAATTCCAGAGTGGGGGATGGTGTCAAAAGCCTTGGCGAGATCTAGATAAGCTGTGTGAACCATTTTACCCTCATCTGTGGCTTTGGTGACTGCTTCAAAGAAGTCAGTCAGGTTTAGGAGACATGATTTGCCTTTTACAAATCCAAACTGGGTAGGGTCCAAAGTTTGGAGATTACCAGTGTCTTTGTTTATGAGTTCCACGATGATACGTTCCATGGCCTTGCAGACCAGGCTCATCAGGCTAATTGGGCGGTAGTTCCTGGGGTCCGTCATGGCTCCCCCTTTGTGGAGTGGGATAACCATCGCGGTGCGCCATTCAGTGGGTACAAAGCCTGAGGTGAGGCTATGATTGAACATGGTACTTAGGTAGGGTGCCAGTTCATTCTGTAATTCGTGTAGAACGCAGCCTGGGATATTGTCAAGTCCCATGGATGCTGTGTTCTTGGCTTTGGAGAGTGTGTGTTTTTACCTGTGCAGCCGTGATTATAGGAACTTTGCATTGTTCCGGTATAGAGATAGGCCCTCTAGGGGGTGAGAGGGGGGTAAAGTTAGCACTGAACCTATCTGCTAGGATGTTGGCAATATCAGTTGGTTCTATATATTTAGTGCCATTGTGCTGTAACTCAGAGCAGATCTGAGTGTTCCCATTGAGATTCTTGACATAGCTATAGAATGCTTTGTGGTTGTCTTTAGAGTTAGTGGCAATTTTGTTTTCGTAACTAGCTTTGGAGGATTTTATGAGGGATCTCAGCTTCTTACTGAGGTTGACCAGGGAGTTCCTCCAGTCATGGGATTTTACTCTTTTTTGCAACAGTTTCTTTCTTCTGTTGTAGAGTTTGTTTATGGCAGAGGACCACCAGATTGACTTCCTTTTTTTGGAAGATAACATCTTGGTTCTATTAGGTATGTGCAGGCTGAGCTGTAGTTAAACTGCTGTTGAATTAAGTATGTGCAAGCCGAGCTGTAGTTACACTGCTCTTACATTAAGTATGCGCAGGGTGAGCTGTAGTTACACTACTCTTACATTTAGTATGGGCATGCTGAGCTATAGTTACACTTCTCTTACATTAAGTTTGTTCGGGCTGAGCTTTACTTACACTGCTGTTACATTAAGTATGTACAGGCTGATCTGTAATACATTAAGTATGTGGAAAATGAGCTGTAGTTACACTGCTCTTACATTATGAGAGGCCTGTGTACCACACCAAGTCGGCCCATCTGACAGAGCATTCACAGTGACTGGCATTTAGTTATAATGATGCTACATTACAACAACCCTAACAAAAGGGATGTCTTTAGGTGAAATGGTGTCTTAGGGGAAGAGCTTTATGGCACTCCCCCAGTGCTTACTGTTACCACCCATCCCCCACTGTTCACCCTGTCTTCCCCCCATCCTGTCCTCCCCACAGCACAATTACGTTTTTCTTCTTTTTCTCACATTTGTGTTAGCTTCAACTTCTAGATACTCTGAGGTGCAGTCTTGATTTTTTGTTTAGTACAAAAATCATGACTAAGGAAAGAAATTCACTGTTACTGTTTAACTTTACCTTGCATCATTTCAACACATCCTACACGGCAAAGACAGTACAGTAAAAACTGTGTAGGAAATAATTCAATTAAACTGGGATACTTGGGGTTCCTTTGGGTGACGAGTGGTATTCATGATGGTGGAGCCCTACATTTTTATAGCTGGCTGTTGCTGAGAGCAAAACTGGTGGGAGGCCGTGAAGTGGTTAAGATCACTATGGCTTTGTACTTCATGAGCTTTGTCCTAGGCCCCAAAGCAGACAAAGTCACCTTTGCCAAGTTTGCTGCTTGTCTGTGCATAGTTGATAGTACCAGACTGAGTGAAACACAGTGAGAGACACTGTGAATGTTAAACGTACCTGCAAAAGTTGAATAGTGCAGTACATGAAGACTGAATAACAAAGTGCATACCAAGTAGTCTGACCATTCATTAATGGGAGCCAGCTAGTTTTGACTGGAGGCAAACAGTGCAGGACATCACAGACCTTATTAGTTAAGGTATGGAACTCAAAAACATATACAGAAATGGCAAGAGAATATCTTTGGCTGAAGCTAATCAATTCTGTAGGTAGGGGAACTGATCATTTTCCCCCAAAAGGGGTGGCACTGAAGAAGGTGAAGTGAAAAAGTGGGAGATGTAACCATGAAAAGGACGTTAAGTAGAAGAAAGTCAGAGTGGACAGAGACATGCAAACAGTAGTGACAAATGATAAGGTCGAGCCAGATGTGGCCATACAGGAACCAGCATGGCTAGGCCAACAGGATGGAAGTGGGCAGGAGGGGACAGCTGGGAAAATGTAATAGTCAGAATAGTGGAAAGGTCTTTTTGTAAGAGCACAGGAGACATATGGAAGAGTTGACATACAGCTGGGGGTTAGTCAGCATACAAAGTGCAAAAGATTCGGAAGCGGAAATCTTACAAATATGAGGGATTCTGTCATGGGGCAGTGGCATGGGAAAGAAAGCAAAGGAGTGACGATCTAGACTGACAGGCAAAAGAAAACAGGATTTTGGTGACAGCACAGACAGTCAGTGATAAAGAGATTAAGAGTGTAGGCAAGCAAGAAAGGAGAAACCAAAGTTCAGTGAAATCAGACTTTTTTATTTAAATTAATGTAAATTAGTCAGTGGCCAAAGTGATTACCAAGGTGGAAGGGAAGACACATTTTGTGATGCAAGCAGTCATTGCTGATATGTCAGAGGAGACAGCTGAAAATGGCAGTAAGCAGGGCCATGGAGGTGGCAGATGTGTATCAGGAGTGCGGTTTGGAGGCAGCATCTTCATTTTGCCTGCAACAGTAACAAGCACCCAGAGGAAAGAGGATTAGACAGTATAATGACTGGCTGCATCAGTTAAAAGGGTGGAAAGGCTTAGGGCTGGTAGGAAAGACCAGCACTGCACAGGAGGCTGACTTAATCTCGGCCCAGAATGTAGAGTAGTGGTTAGTGCTGGGTAAAAAGGGTAAACCACCATGATTTTACATTTCAGCTAAGATTAAAGGGGATGAGGGAGGGTAACAAGCAGAAAAGGGGACTGGGTGTTTAGGCAGTAGACATAAGATAAGAAATGCAGAACATAGCAGAGAAATAAGCAATGATGACTCTACCAATGGCTGGATAGTGCAAGGTATCCAGATAGGAAGATAGGTGAGCTACAGTATGTGATGATGAGGGAGCAGAGGATGGGCATTGATGATATAGCAGTGATATTGATAAGAGGGGGTGGAACATTGAAGTTCTTGGTTGTAGGCTGTTCAGAAATGACATAGAATGGAGAATTGGAAGTGGAGTGAAAATCTGCATAAAGGAGGCAACAGATATAAGGTCAGAGAAGGGGAATATCACCAAACCAGGAATAGGAAAGATGTGAAGCCAGGGTTAGAGACTAAGGTAAGTCCCCTGTCAGCTAATGTAGAAGAAAGAGGGATAGCTGTTGGCTTGATAAAGTATATCATCCAGCAGACACAATAAGAGAGGAGAATGACAGATTGAAATATTCCATTGTAGGAAAAATGATGAAGCTAGAGAAAGAAGGTACTACTTCTGGGGTTCTGAATCTGTCAACAACGGAGTCTGCATGCTGGAAAGGGATTAGCAGTTGATTGATGCCTTAGAATGTGAGTGGTTCTAGAACTTTACCAGAAAGGATATCATTTTTGGATGTAGTCCTTAATTAATTTCTCCAAATCTTTTGGGTTTCTAATACCATGACAGGAATGGACCACATTCCTAAGTCAAAGTATGATTAAAGTTCATGAAAGTAGTATCATTTAAATCTTTGATGTCAGCCAAACGTGCTCTTCGCAACACCTACAATGTGCCCAGTAATGACTCCTTCTGCAATTCATTCAGGGTTACATGTATTGGTAACATATCTAAATACGAATGTAGATTCTTTGTTATAAGACCAATTGCTCCTACTACTATTGGAATTGTCTGAGTGTCTTTCTTCCACATTGCTGTCATTTCTGCCTGCAGATCCTGATATTTTATGACTTTGTGTCTCTCTGTATGCAAGACACTGTAGTCACTTGTAGTCACTAGGTGTGGCGATTTCAATGATCACTGCTACTTTTGTCTTCTTTTCTTGTACCACTATGTCCGGTTTTCTGGCATCTATCTTTTGAACTGTTGGTAATGAGTGATCCCATGTGATATAGGCTTCATTATTTTCTATGATGCTTTGTGGCTCATGTTTCCAGTGCTTTTCAGCCACTTCAGTACCATAATGTTTGCACAATCCCCAGTGCAACAGTCTTGCCACATTATTATGCCTCTCAGTATACAGTCCTTCTGCCATTAGTATGTCATAACCAGCAAAGAGGTGTGCGACTGTTTCCAATTCGGTTTTACAAAACCTGCATTTGTCATTTTCTCCCACATGTTCAATGGACGTTGTAAACCAGCGTGTACATAGCGCGCTGTCTTGAGCTGCCAGTTTTACCTTTCATCGCTTCGTTCGAATTCACCTCTCCTTAACCATTCCTGCATTTGTTCCTTATCATCATGAGGTCCTTCAGAAGTTTTCTTTACTTGCAACTATATTTATGCATTTTCCATATTTTTGCCTTCTCATATGGTCCTTAACAATGTAGAAAATGTCATGATTGTCCAGGTTAGGACACCATTAACCAACAGTAATTGTGCCACTATGCAGTTTAAGGTGTATATGTGCGTGTGGATATGGAAAGAAAATTAGGAACAGAAGAACAAAGACAATAGTGTAGGATTTTAGAAGTGAGGATTATGTTGTGCTGTTGGAAGTAGTCAGGAATGAATTTGGTGGCTGGGACAAACTATTGGAATGTTGCAGAAATGGAGCTTTTAGAATCCTGGAGAAATGTGTGAAGAAGAGGCAAAAAGAGGAGAATATCAATGTGGCTGTATAGGAATGTAAGGCTAGCAAATAAGGCAGAGTGTAGGGCCAATGAGAGGTGGAAAGGAGGGGGTGGGGTGGCAAAGGGAAACAGTACAAGGAGGGTACCCAAAAGGCAACAGAGACAAGTAAGAACAGTAAAAACTAATGCTAGCAAGGACTTCTTAGGCATATAGCTCAAAGAAGAAAGGGAAGTACAGAACTGGGCCAGCTTGAACAAGGAGGGAGGTCATAGAGGACTAGAAAAGGCAGAAGTATTGAATTAATAATTTGTTTCAGGATTCACAAAGAAAGGCAAGAAGAGGGTGACATGCTTGCAAGGAGACTCTACAGAATGGGGAGAACAGTGAAGAGACACCAGGATAGAGAAGGAGGAGTTTTGGAGAGAGCTTGTCTTTTGGGAGGATAAAGGACAAGGCGTTGATGGACCTCCTCCCAGACTCCTCAAAAATCTGGCCAGTGTGCTCGTAGACCCCTTAATGGAAATCTTGAACACAGCACTGGCTAATGCAGAAGAGCCAGAGGACTAAAAATGGAGAATGTATTCTTGTTACAAGAGGGAGTGGGAAAATTTGTGAAACTACAGCCCTGTTCGCTTAATGACAGTGACAGGAAAAGTCATGGAGAGAATCCTGAGGGAAAGACTAGTAGAATTTCTAGTGGGGGGGGGTTCCAGGAAGCAACTAATATGAGCTCATGGCCAGGAGAAGCTGCAAAACTAATCTGATCCAGTTTTATGACTAGGTTACAGATGCCTTTGACAGGAGTAGTCTACCTGGACTTCAGCAAGGTTTTTAACCACACATAGGAGGTTTATAGAAAAAATGGAGGGATGCCAGCTCCATGGTGTACAGAGATAAAGGCCTAAATACAACACTGATGTGTGGTTACATCCTTGGAGCAGGAGTCTAAGGAGCATGTGCTGCCATTGTGTGATAACATGTTCCACAAGATCTGGTGTACTGAGATGCTGTTCTGGTGGAAGCAGCTTGTAATGGAGCTCAGAGAGCTGCTAAACAAGAGGAAAAGCCATCCCCTAGAACAATAAGCTGACTCGCTCCCTTTTACCTGACTTTTGCTGCTAGGGAATAAGTGGGCTAGTTGTGTATTTAAGGCAGGAACAAATGGGCTGGAGGGCTCTTGCCTCACATGGAAATTTGTTGCTCCTACCGTGGTGGAATGAAGGGGCCAATTGGCTGGGTTCTGCAGGGGAGAAAAAAATAGAAACTACAGGGTTTAAAAGCAGGGTCAAGAATAAGGAACTGGATAGTTGCAGTGTTGTGTGATAGGACATAGAAGGCTGGGGTGAAGAGTGTGTCAACAATTTGCAAAGTTGGAACGTGACTAATGGAGTTCTGCAGGGAACTGTCCTTGGCATAGTCTTACTCAGCGTGTTTCTTTCAGATATCTGAGGGAATAGAGAACAGAATTATCCTGTCTGCTGATGAGACAAAGGTAGGTGCACCAGTGGAGGACTGGGGAAGAGTTCGTAGTCAAGGGTTTGTAAAAGCTGAGCAAGTAAGCAGAAAGATAGCAATTGACATCCTATGCAAAAAATGGAGAGTAAGTACTACATTTGGATCACAACAACCCTGGTGTGAAGCATCAGCTGTGGAGGTAGAACTGATGACAGCAGAACAGGAAAGACATCTGGAGATTTTAATCACATCTAGATTAAACCACTGTGAACAGGGTGAGAGGGCAGTGACAGCAGCAAAAAGAATTCAGGTGTGTTTTCTCTGGGGATTATATTCCAGAAACAAATAAATAATGCTTTCACTCTATAGGGAGTTAGTTAGACCACACCTTGAGCACTGAGTCCATTTCTGGAGGCCACAAAAGGAAAAGAATATCTGGCTACTGGAAAGAATTCAGAGAAAGGCTACCAGAAATATATGCGGGTTGGAGGTGATGGACTATGACCAAAGGCTAGGGGAGAAGCAACTCTTTTCATTTGAGAGCAGAAGAGATGGGGACATATTATTAGTGTGTATGATCACATGAGTGAGATGCAAAGGGATAATTCTGAACAGGAAGAAAAGTTGGGGAAGGAACGGGCACAAACTGTAGACTATAGAGACTAGCATCTCTGATTGTCTGAAAATGCTTTCTCACAGAGAATTCCTGGAGTGGACTACCAGAATAGGTGCTGGAGTTGGTGAAGGAACCTAAAGTTACATTCAAGGGAACGTAGGATCGGTGGAATGAGAATTGGGGGCAGATAAGGATGGAGGGGAAGCAGAACACCAAGACACTTAAAATAGAAGACTAAGTAGGGTTTTTGTTATCTCCTGCCCTCCAGCAAATGTGATGCACACTCAAAATGTGGACTTACCTGCTGAGTCTGCTGGCAGCAGTTATTGTACTGCCTGAAGGAGAGAGTCGAAACTAAGTGTGTATAACATTCTTACAGTTATGTACTCTGAAGTGTGTGAATAGAGGATAGAGAGACCAGGACTAGGAGATGAAATTTCTTATAGGTTGTTAGTAAGTTATTCAAGGGCTGGACAGATGGAACTAATTCATGATTTAGCAGTAGATTTGTCATTTGTAGACTGGACCACTAGATACATGTACACCAAAGTCGAATCCCCACTTTAATGTATCTGATAGCTCAGGTATTGGCCTGTGAGTATTACTTTTAAGTTCAGCTTTATTTAGGCACTTATTTAATAAGCACTGTTACAAAATAATGAACATGCTGAATGAAGATGTACAAAAAAGTAAGAAGAGAAAGTGAAATATTACCTAACATAGACAGCTGTCTAAGAATAAAGTGAAAATACATATACAGTGAGCATCACAAAGTAAAAAAAAAAATCAGATAAAAATTAACAAAACAAAAAAAGACTATATAGCACATTTAAGATTTGTGTGGCCCCAGTGAGATCATGTATGAGGCCCTTTAACCATACACAGAAGTGTGGCATAGAGGAAGAATGCCCTGACTAAAGCCCAAATAATTTGAGATCATTTAGCATCTCGAGTGCTGGAAGAGCTAGGCAGTGGAAGGTGGGATTCACTGGACAATATACGCTTACCCACCATGGGAAGAGAGAGGCAGTCTGGCCCACTGCAGTGACAGCAGCTACTGGAAAAGAGGTAGCAGTGTGCATGGCATTCCTAAAAGAGGTAGCTGTGTGCATGGCATTCTTAATATTTTAATAGCCTTTATGGGGCATGTGCAGGAATATGCACAGCCACAAGGGAAGGCATAGCTTATGTGAGTGTACAAATAAGCTACCAGGGCAGTGGTTAGGATCACAGCAGCAAAAAACCCTGATGACTGCCTGGATGACCTGCCTCCCATGATTCTCTCTCAACCCATGGGATGAAGGAATGAGACAGTTGTTTGTGATAGGGCTGACGATTGTCAGGCTACAGAGGAAAGAAGGCTGCACAAAAAACAGTTGTACCAGCAATAATTCAGAGACAGAATCTAACATTTTAAAGAGATACTGAGATATTTAGAATAATTAAAAACAGCATATGAAAAATAAACCTCAGGTTGCAAGTAGATGTACCATGCTTTGGAACTGTGGGAAGAGTTAGCCTTCCCCCCCATTTCTTCCTAGCAAACTTATCAAGAAACTGCACATTCTAACTGCATGTACTTTTCTTTTTGTGCTGTATTTCTGTCGTCTTCGTAAGTCTCATTATTGACAAAATGTACAGAATTAGAAAAAAAAGTGACTGACGTTTGGATCAGTAGTACCTGGAAAGTGAAGTAACATATTAGTAAACTAAACCTTACTAGACCAAGAAGTACTTCAGCTCTTGTCCTCATTTAACCTGGGAGTAATTACAGTGATGCTTCCAAATCACATAATGAGAATGTTTTTTTGGTTACTGATGACCTTCCGTAGCCATCTAAAATAGCCTCTGGTACATTTTACAGAAGGTACACTATTTGAGTTACGTGAAAAAATAGTAAAGTGAACTGTACTTATGAAGTTGTGCCAAAATAAAATCACATACACGTGCACAGTGTCTTTCTCTCTCTCTTTTCCTCTCTGAATATATTTATAATCGATTAAAAAAATTGGCACATTTGCTCAAACCACAAGTAACTGAATTGCATTTGACTGAAATCTATGTAAGCCAGTAAAAATCAATGCCAGTGTGGCTTTGAAGCAATGGAATTTCAATGCAAATTAGTGGTGATCAGTACTGGATCCTTGCTAATGCCCTCTGTTATGTGTACCACCACCTTTAGAAGTCTGTGTATGTCCATGAGCAGTGATTCTGTGTGTGGAGAATATTCTCTTTTCTCCATGGTTGTACAACTGTGGAGATAGTGTATTTAAGTTTGATAGGGTGATGGTGTACCTTGCAAAAAAAAAATCTTTTGGAAATGTATTTAATGATATCTTGAGTGAAATGTGCCGAACTTGCCACAGCAGAAACCTTTGCCCTCAATTATTTCTGAAGTAACTCTTTCCTGTGTTAGCTATTAACAGTTGGCATTGTAAATTACTCATAACATTTTAGCCTGAGTTTGCTTCAGAATCTCGTTATTTGAATTTCTTCCTCTTGTGTCTCGCTTTGTCACTTTGATGACCTTCAGCAGTGAGTTGGAACAGTAATATTGAGTTTTAGAAAACAAAAAAGGTCCTCTAACAGATCATAAATATACCGGTCAGGTATTAGTCATAGTAATAGGCATGTGAAATTTAGGTTTGCTTTTTAGTATCAAAGAATTTCCTTTTCTTAGGTAAATTCATCCAAACTAGGAGAAATGTAAAACATGCTAGTTACTGTGCTGAGGCCAATAACCAGAAGAAAACCAAGAAAAGTTTACGTGACAGATACTGTAGCTGCAGCAGGGCTCAGATTACATTAATGAACAGTAAACATATCAGAGGTAATCAGAGTGCAGAGGCAGACAAGTTTCCCAGCAAAAATCGTTTGAGGCTATCTAGTTCATCCATTTATTTGTTTACTGTTGGAAAGTAAAAGCTGTCTAGGCAGGTTTCAGTGAAAATACACCTTCAGTAGGATAATGGCATTGACAGGAATATCATGACAGCATAAAAATTGATACCTTTTTCCATAACACTCACTCACTCACACACACACACACACACACACACACACACACACACACACACACACACACACACACACACACACACACACAAACTTCTTATGTGAGAAGTAACTTGTTTAGAAGAGTCTGTTTTCATTGACAGATTGTTCATTCGTCACTTATAAGCACATTTCAGTTTATATGGTGAATTATGTACACAGTAGCTAGATCACAAGAAAGAATTTGGCAGATGCATGTATTTATGGCAGCAGTTGTTCACAGAAGATACATTTCTTTCAACTGAAGATTACACCTGTGCCAGACTGCTGAAAAACAGAAACCATTTTATAAACTATTTGTGAATATGTCTGTCTTAGGTATTCCTGTATATCACACCTGAATTTACCAGATCTGTTTTTGTCTGGATTCTCTGCAATATCCTTTACATTCTAACTGGATTCAGCTGTACTTTTGTTGCCACTCATTTAACTTGATTGCATTACACCTGTGTCCTGCTTAGAGGATTTATTGGGAGAATCGGTTTCTTCTGCTGTAACTTATGTAATTTGGTTAGCTTTGACTTTAACACTTTATGCATTGTGATGTTAAAAGCATTGAATTATAAACGCCGGAAGAGCTTGTCTAGTGTAATGCACAATCCATTATTGGTCTTCATATCTGAAGCTTCTGTTTCTGCTACACTATCCCTCTGCAAGTTGGTTTATGGACAGAGCCTGTTATAGTTGGGATGATGCCATTGTACTTTTGGTGGGCTCTTTATTTTCTCTGACATACAGAACTGATGACAAAATCTCTCATATTGGTTGCCAAGGAGACGATTAATGTAATAATAGTTGCCACTAAAGTGTGATCACAAAAATGTGAGTAATGAAATGTTGGACTAAAACTGAGATTGAGGTATACCAAACAGTTTCCCTCGCCTTGACGTACAGTGATCTTGGAATAAGTGTTTAGAAGTAGCAGGGTATCGATGGCATGCTTTTTTAAGTGTTTGCTAGTTTCAAGTCTTGACAATTAATGGAGTTGTCACAGTTTTGGGACATGCAGTTTTCAGTACTTGTCACTACTGAATCAAACTGTTGTTATGAAGCCTACCTACCCTTCTCTTTGTTTCCTACAAGAGTATACTCTACAGTAAAGCCAAGTTGCTCTGTAGCCTACAGTGAGCACACTCACTTGAGCAGGAGAATTTCCTATGCTACTGTAACTAGTACGCTTGTCAGCAGCTTCAAACCTTTACTTTTTGCACACTGGAACAAATACTTATCCAAAGCAAAGGCAAATTCATGTCTTAGTTTGTAGTATAAAAGTGTATTGTGTTAAGATGGAAAGGTTACATATGTAAAGAAAAAAAATGGCAGTTTTATAGCCATCCATAGTGCTGTCCTGTTTGATGCTGTTTTCTGTGCATATGCATATAATTGGTGTGTGCTGCAGTGACTTACTTCTGACACAGAATAACTCTGATTGCTACATAACTCTTTAAAAGTATAACATTTTGCTAAAATGCAGTTAGTAAAAGAAAAATATTGGATACATGCCTTAGCAACATGGCTCCAGTTACTCTTTCTGCCCGGGTTTTACTTTCGCTTACTCCATAAACTCTGTGTGGTCTTCTATCCAATCACACCCCTGCAGTTTCATGCCATTTGAAAACATGACCAATCAGGAGCTGCAGAGGTGTGAAACTGTGGTTCCCCCATCAGGCCCACTCTTACCTGTGTTGGTCTCCTTGACATATTCATTTTCAGATTGGTGCCGTGGCGAAAAAAGGACATCCAGTGTGAAAAACAGCAAAGCAAAGAAGTGATCACTGCAGCCAGGAAGTAGAAACGGCACTTTTGTTTTTTATAACTATGCATTATGACATTTGAGAGTGTTCATTTATTTTTGTGAATGTATGTTTCTGTCCCAGAGGAAGACAGTTCAAGATTTGACAGGATGCTTTTATTGATTATTATTATTATTATTAATCTGGGTAATCTAGCTGCTGTAGTATGTGTATACGTATGTATATGTGCATGGGTGTAAGGAGGATGTCTGATTTCACAGAATGTTGCTATAGGGTCTTATATATATATATATATATATATATATATATATATATATATATATATATATATATATATATTATGTTCTTCATAAATTTAGTGGGTTTCTGGCAAATCACTGAGGATGGCTGCCACTAAATAATGGTGCTCATTTGCTTCCGACTTCATGTCCTTTAGAAAGTGCACATTAATGCCCATAGCCCTTTGTCCCTCGTGTTTTTCTGATTTTTGTGTTAAGTGGTTAAGGCTTCATGCATGAAAGAGAGATAAAGACAAAGAAAAAGATAGCGAAAGTGACTGAGATGGCTCCTCACTCTCAGTGATTTCACCGAGTGTTTCCAACTCTGCCTCATATTTTTGATCTGTACTTCATAATTTAGTGTTTTGTTTTTTTTGACAAACTGAGAATGACAGCTACTAAATAATGGTGGACTATTGTTACAAACTCCATGTCCTTAAGAAAATGCAAAGTCTGTGTTTCTAGCAACTGTCTATGTAAAGGCAGTTAATAAAAGGTAGGTAGCCCTTTGTCCCTCATTAAAAAGTAGTGCACGTTTATTTCAGATTTCATGTCCTTCAGAAAATGCTTGATAACACAAAACCTGTATTTCTAGCAACGTTCTACATAAAAGACGCTTCTGATCATAGCCCTTTATTCCTTCATGTTTTTGTCTTGTCTTTCCTGACTCTTACACTAAGAGGTTGGCTGTGATGTTTGGGACAAAGAAAAAGAGAGAGAGAGACGTCTCTCAACTTTCACCAGTTTTGCAGGAAGTTTCAGATTGTGTCTCATATTTCTGATTTGTTCTCTGTAAATTTAGTGGTTTACTAGTAAATTACTGAAGTTGACATTTGCAAAATAATGGTGCACATTTGTTTCAGACTTTATGTCCTTCAGAAAATGCACACTAACACAAAAGCTTAGAAAGTTATTAGCAACTTTCTGAGAGCACTATATAAAATCCATTCTTGATCATAGACTTTTGTCCCCATTATTATCTTCGGGGTGGGCTTTGCCTCATGATTCTTATGCTAAGATGTTGAGTGAGTGAGTGAGTAAACGAGTGTGTGTGTGTATGTGTGTGTGTGTGTGTGTGTGTGTGTGTGTGTGTGTGTGTGTGTGTGTGTGTGTGTGTGTGTGCGTGCACATGTGCCAGCATGCATACTGTACAAAAGGAATGGCTATCTTTTGGGGTCTGATCAAGAGTTGTGTGAAAGTGATCATTTGCACAGTGCACTATTAGTAGTGTTGTAATCTCACAGTCAGTGCCTTCTTATCTAGTTTGTGCAGTTTGCCTGGAGGAAAGCGTGCAGAGTTGTACTCTGTATATGCATGAGTGCTGTGTGTAGGGGGAGTTTTATGTGTTTATGAAGGTAGTCTAGTAGGTTGCATTGTATGTTTTAGACAGTTTTGTGCTGGGATCTTACTGTTGGTATTAGTTATGTATTTATTTACTTCATTTATAAAACATCTGATTTGCACATAGCTAGTTGATTGGCTGCAATGGATGGGCATACCTGTGTGTGAGGGAGATGTAATGAGTTGCACTGTATACATTTGACAGAATCTAGCTAAATATATCACTAGCTGTTCTGTTTTGACTCATTACTTTGTAGGTGAGTTACAAAGTGTTATTGTGACAACTGGTATTTAATCATTCATTTGATCACATGCAAACATCTAAGGTGTACACTCAGCCAATAAAGTGGCTGTAACTGGTTGTCACGTTTGTGTGTGTGTGTGTGTGTGTGTGTGTGTGTGTGTGTGTGTGTGTGTGTGTGTGCACGCGCTTGTGCACCTGTGTCACTGTGAGAGGGGGTCCCATGTATTTGTTATGAAGACAAAGGTACTTTTTATTTTTGTGGTTATCTGGATGTGGTTTTTTTGCTTTTTTCAGTTTGTTTTTGTGACCTACATTGGTAGAAATGGCATGCATGCATCCACTGGGTTATTGTGTAAAGCTGTAGTCAGCATGCAGAATTCAGTATTGGCCCAGATTTTTTTTTTGGATACCGAGTTGTCATTACATTAGAAGGTTCTTATTATAGATTTCTAATGAATGTACAACTGTGTTTTCAACTGCAATTTATTCTCTGACATTGTTTCGAATTAATGTTAGGAAATGTACTGCATTATATGAGGGTAACACACTTTTTGCATGTGAGGGTGTTATGTAGGTCTCTGATACTTTTGCTGTGGAAGTTGCTATGTTTACAACTGTCAGATGTACAGGGCTTAAGTTACTGATATAGGTTTGCAAATGATTATGAAAAAAAATATTTTACATATTTATTTTATTAAAGCAAAACACTGGGGTGTGAAACCGCCAGCTTAGGGAAACAGGGAAGAAGTGTGTGCTGCAAACATGTTACTAAACAGTCTTGGTAAAAGAAGTATGGATTTGGTGTACATTACCGTATTTTAATATTAATTTTATTCTAATATTCAGACTAATGTCTGTTGAGCAGTATGTTGTTGGTTAGGAAGCAAGGCAGCATCTGCATGCTGTCAGGATATGCTAGGCACCCTCAGTGAAAACATTACTGTGACATGGAAAGGGATTGAGTTAATAAAGTGTGTTTGCAAGATGCTATGAAAAAGTATGAAATGTTTTAAGTAATTATAGTAATACAACAAAAATGGAGTATGATACTGTCGTGCTGGAGGTGGTGCACAAACAGTGTGTGTTAGAAGAAGACTAGGCACACTAGGTTAAGGCAAACAGAGGCACAGACATACTATATGTTTTAGGTACACCGTATTAGTAATAATAATAGTCTAATATTTAGCCTAATATCTCATGACTGGGTGGTCATGCATGATGGACTAAGATGCCATATAAATGCTGATCTGACTTTGTAGGCCTGGAGAGTGAAATAGTGTCAGATTTACAGGGTTATACTTATTAAGGAGCATTTACAAAAGGTTAATACGATACAACATATTTTCCAAATTCACATGAATTGCCCAGAAATGTGAGTGTGATAGAGTTTTGTTTGGGGTGGCAAATTCAAGCTGTGAGTGTTATATAAAAATTAGGGTTAAAATTGAGTGGGCAGTGTGAAAGCTGCCAACCATATAAAATTTTTGGTAAGATAGTTATGAATATTAGCTATACTTTCATATTAACATTAATACTGCAAAAACTACAGGCTAATATATCTTGTTGCCATATGCACAGTATGACACACAGTTTTACCACTCACATCTAACATACATGTTTCTGTAGATTATTATTGGTTTTGAAATATTTTGAAAAAATATATGGGTAATTTGCATTAATTGTGCAGTATGACAAACACCATTGTAATACATCACTGTGGAATGCAAATTGCTCACGCCCTAATAGCTTGGATCTCTTCTCCCAATTTCACTTGGGGTCCCCCAAGGCTCTATTCTCAGACCTCTTCTTTTCTCCCTCTTTATAAATGACTTACAAGTAGCTATTCCTCAGGCTACATGCATACAATACGCTGACGACTCCACACTAATTTGCTCTGCTAAATCCATTTCTGAACTTCAAACTAATACTCAAGCTGTATTTTCCAAAGTGGAAACTTGGTTCCTAAAACGTTGCCTACTCCTAAACGCAAAAAAAACTAAACTCCTACTCTTTAAGCCTACTACCAGATCCCCTACATTAGACTTCACTATCTTATCTAATAATGGAACCCTTATATCACCTGACTCTACTACTAAACCGCTAGGTGTCACGATTGACAACAATCTTTCCTTTGACTGTCATATCAACAATACCATTAAATCTGTAAACAGGAAACTTGGCTCTCTATATAGAATTAAAACTTTCTTAACCTCCCCAGCCAAAGTTAATCTTGCCCACTCTCATCTTATTTCCACTCTTCTCTATGCTTCACCAATCTATACTAACCTTAAGAAAAACAATCTCTCTAAACTGTCTACCGCTTACAATAATATAGCTAGATTTGTTACTGGTAAGCAATTCAGAACTCACCACTGTCTGAATCTGCAGCAACTTAACTGGCTTGAACTGACAAACATGTTGCTTCTTTCCCAACTTATGTTTGTCCAAAGAGCTTTCTACCAACCTCATAACACAGCTGTACTTTCTAACCTCTTAACCCCTTACTCTAATCTGAACTCACTCCGCTCTTCAAGCAAACTGCTAGTTACCTTAACCAAATCTAATAACCTAGCTGGTGATTCCCTTTTCTCGAATACCATTGGGAAACACTGGAATCAACTTCCTACCGAACTTACTTCCATTGCATCTACTGTTCTGTTTAAACAAAAACTCAGAATCTACCTTAAAAGCCACTGGATGTGTCCCTGCTCTAATCCTGATTAAAAATGTAACTTCCTCCTCCTTATGGCTATTGTCTCTTTTCCAGACAGTACATATCTTTTATAAATCTGTTCTCTCTTTCTATTATTGTTTCTCTTTTCCTTGGTTTTACGCTTTCTCTTCTTGGTTTTAAAATATGAAATAATGTTTAATATGTTGTTAATTACCTTTAATATGTTGTTAATTACCTTGTCTAGGAAGTTAAAGTCCTATTTCTTTTTTTTAACAATGTTCACTGTCTACGTCGTACCAGATTTTAATCTGTTATTTTTTGCTTATGTGGTATCTTTCTTGTCTATACGTGGAGCTTTTCTCCCCGGGCCTCTACTGAAAATGGAAATATATCCAGTTAGACTAGCCCGGTTAACAAATGTAAAATAAAAATAAATAAATAAAATAAATAAATAAATAAAATTTATCTTGCTTGGTTACAAAAATATGACAACTTTTCTGACCGTAGTACTAACATATTTTAGCAGGTAAAATGCTATTTTTCTGTAATAAATTTTAAGTATAAATTCAGTGTCACCAGATAGGCTTTTGATGCTAACACCAATCCTTAGCTTATTGTCTTAACAAAAAACTTTCATATTTTACACTTTGTTGTAACTTACATTGCTTCTTAGACATTGCAGTTGATATATGGTCTCATAGATGATTTGGGAGAAAGTCTCTCAGGAAGCAAGTGCTTTCTTGTCTTAAGAAACGTCAGTACCAAGGGAGTTACTTAGCCTCCTGTTGCACAGGACTTAATGAGTTAACCTGAGACTGTGTCCTCTTGTTAATTGAGCCTCATTTGCTAGGCATAAGATATTACCAGAATTCCCTAATGTGTTAGTTAATGTTGCTTACTGTAGCCCGAGCTTCCCTGGGTAATGCTATAAGAAGTGTCCTTTCAGTGGAAATGAGTGTTTGATATCTGTGCAGTTTTACAAACTTATGAGTTCTGAATTTTAGGAGTTTATCTGCTGTGCTCTTGCTCATGAGATACTGCAGTAATACTGCTACTCAGTATCACTGCAATTCACATTTATCACTCTTTGTTCTGACTGCACTTGGTTTCCAGAAGTGACCATTCCAATCATGTGTTTTCACTGTGGTATCCTCCTGATTCCACTTGCCCAGTCTACCTAGTTCTGTCAGTTTTAGAAAGGAGGGTAAGCTGCCTTCTATTTGAACTTATGTTTGTGTTTCAGCTCAAATGTCATACATAGCAAAGCCTGTATAGTGATTACATGATGTGATGGTGAAGTTATTTCCATTTTGCAAACACTTCTACAACCTTAGAATAGAGTATCACTGTATTCACTTTTTGGAAATTTATAAAGCTTCTAGCTTTTGGCTGTGGCTCAGAAGTAACTAAACTCTGAAGTCTGAACGAGGAACCAAAAATGGAGTGAATCTGTGCAGCCAAAAAAAGTGAAACTAAGAAACCCAAAGGCACACGTAGTGGAAAAACACTTACTTAGGTGTAATAAAAGTAAAAATACAGAACCACAAAAGGCAAAAAAAGTGTTTAATAAAACCATAAATAAAACAGACGGTCAAGCGCTTTCTTCTCTTCCAAAATGGGACTTCATCAGAACCATTTGATGCAAATAAAGAAGAGTGTTATACAAAGCATTTAAAACCATATGACACACCACTCAATTAAAGCATGGTCTTAAAACTGTAAAACATCTTAAAAAAGGTTCTTCTTTCGGCTTTTTCCCCATTAGGGGTCGCCACAGCGGAACTCTGGTCCACTAATGATTGGCAGTAGATTTTTTATGGGTGCCAAGGTACACTTACAAAAACAGCTGCAGTAAAAATAGAGCTAAAAGCTAAGCCTATATAAGCAGAGCTTACAAAAAAACACCAAAATAAAAATAAAAATAGAAATGAATGTATAAATAAAGGAAATGTTTTGTGTTTTATAATTCTGCAGCTTTTATTTTTAAAATGGATGCAACTGAGACATTTTCATTAATATCAGTAGGTATTGAAGTTTTTAGTCTAAGTTGTCAGATGAGTTCCTGTCTCTCAATTTCATTCTCCCAGTAACCACCCATATTGTCTTTTTTAATAATGTCCACTATATCAAACAAAAACTTAGTGCATAGGTTGCATGTGTGTGCTTGTATAATGCATTGTTAATGTTTTGGTTTTGAATGGCATAAACATGTTCGTATATTCTTTTACATGGCTGACTTTCGGTCTTGCCAGTATAGAAAAAACTGCATCTCTGGCATACGGCTATGTATACTAATCCACTACCCCACAGTGTGTAGTCCCTCCACAGGTGGTACTAATAACTGCTTTGGGATGTTCAGCCAAATATTTTAGGTTGTGACCAGTTTTATAAATAAAAGTGGGTTTCTCTCCCAAGATATGAAAGAAATCCGAACTATTTCTGAACAGCACCAATTTTTTCAACACTATCTCTTCAATATTTGTGCCTCGTTCCCCAAAGTGAACTATCATCAAATTTGTCAAAGACTTAGGGGCCCTTTGTGTTATCATTGCTGGTAAACCTACTTCTTCTCCTAGAAGGTGTTTGTACTTTGTACCCCACCTTCCAAAACTCCCTCCCCTATTCTAAAAAGAAATTCTTGGGGGTAGCCTCTATCTTGAAACATTTGTATAAGCTCAGCAAGTTCTAATTTAAAAGCCAAAACATCTGAACTCATCCTAGCTGCATGTACAGGTTGGCCCTTAAAAATATTTTTCTTAGTAAGTCTTGGATGGCAGCTGTTAAATTCCAAATAACTGTTCGAAAATGTTGGTTTTCTAAACACTCTCGAATTTAATCACCCATTGATAACACCTTTTGAAATGGTAAAATCCAAGTAGTTGATAGAATCATAGGGATGTGTATGTGTAAACTTAAAATACGGGCAAATACCACTGATAAACATTGTATGTGCAACTAGGATGAGCTCAGATGTTTTGGCCTTTAAATTAGAACTTGGTGACCTTATACAAATGTTTCAGATAGAGGCTACCCGCAAGATTTTCTTTTTGGAATAGGGGAAGAAGTTTTGGAAGGGTGGGATACAAAGTACAAACCTCTTCTAGGAGATGAAGTAGGTTTACCAACAATGAAAAGACAAAGGGCCACTAAATCTTTTACAAACTCAATGATAGTTCACTTTGGAGAATGAGGCAGAGATATTAAAGAGATAGTGTTGAAAAACCGGGTGCTGTTCAGAGGTAGTTCAGATTTCTTTCATATCTTGGGAGAGAAATCCACTTTTATTTATAAAACTGGTAACAACCTAAAATATTTGGTTGAGCATCCCAAAACAGTTATTAGAAACACCTGTGAAGGTACTACACACTGTGGGGCTTGTAAATATCGTAAGTTTATCCTGCAAGACAGTTCGATTCCAATAGGTAATCCACCGCAATATATAGTTTTGAAGGCAGGAAACTGCAGTAGCAGTGGATTAGTATATGTAGCTGTATGCCAGGATACAGTTTCTTCTAAACTGGCAAGACTGAAAGTAAGCTACATAAAAGAATATATGAACATGTTTATATACCATTCAAAACAAAAATGTTAATGCATTATACAAGCACACACTGACTTGCAACTTATGCACTAAGTTTCTGTTTGGTATAGTGGATATTATTAAAAAGACAATAGGGGTGGTCACTGGGAGAATAAAACTGAGAGAAGTCATCTGGGAGCTTAGATTGAAAGCCTCAGTACCTCCTGGTATTAATGAAAATATCTCAGTTGCAGCCATTTTAAATATAAAAGCTGCAGAATTATGAAATACAAAACATTTCCATTATTTCTACTTTCATTTCTATTTTTTTATTTTTATTTTGCCGGTTTAGCCTATTTTTTGTAAACTCTGCTTATATAGGCTTAGTTTTTAGCGCTATCAACTGATTTTTGCCTCGGTTTTTTTTTTTCTAATATGTTTTACAGCTTTAAGGAGCACATTTTAATTGAGTGGTGTGTCACATGCTTTGTATAAAACACTCTTCTTTATTTGCTTCAAATGGTTCTGATGAAGTCCCAGTTTGGAAGGGACAAAAGCGCTTGACTGTCTGTTTTATTTGTGGTTTATTAAACACTTTTTCTTGCCGCTTGTGGTTCTGCAGTTTATCTTTAGTACACCTAAGCAAGTGTTTTACCCACTACATGTGCCTTTAGGTTTCTAAAGTCTGAATGAGCTTTTCCTGCATTATTCTGTCCTCCTTCTTTGACATCAGTGTTCAATTGTTCATAATCTTCAGTTCTGCTGTATTGTCCTTAACTTCAGCGGTCCTTGCCTACCTTCAGATTTTTCACCAATGAATCTTTTCATTCAGTGATCACAGTATTTGCACTTAGTTTGTATTGCCCTTTCCCTTACAAGCCTTGCTACATAATTTTAAGGAAAGAGGTTGTACATTATACGATTATCTCAGAAGGAGGAATATACTCTGCTGCCACTCCATTATTGTTTATATTTACTCACTAAGGTGTAGATTATTCTAGTTTTGGCTGGGTGAATCCTCCTCTAATTTACTGCAGTCTGAATAGTCTTTTTTCTCTTTGTGAAAAATGTTTATCCCTGTCGTATCATTAAAGGTGGGACATCTTCCAATATACTGTACTCTAGAAGAATACTTCTGTTTTTCCCCTTAAAGTAAGTGTTTATCTACCAAATTTAATCTTCTCAGGTAACTGTTGTACAGATGCTCTTATTTGAAAAGAGTAAAGATGCAGGTGACTTGTAGATGTACCCCACCCTCCCCTGAACTTGATTAATGACACCTGGACGAACAGTTTTATAGCATGCATTAGCACTGTTGTAAATAGAAGGCCTTGTGCGAATGTGCATCTAGCTGAGGCACACCAGTCTCTGCACACATAGTTGTTTTCTTGTATGGTGTGTGTCCGTAGTCACAGTAATGGCATTGGGTATGATCAGTGTCGGGAAGCATAATTTTGATTATCTGTTTAGACACTCCAAGAGAAAGAAAGAAAAATAAGTGGCACCTCATCTGAGAGGGAAAACTTTGGCATGAATGTGGACGCTGGTGGTCTAAATACTATTTCACTACTGATAGTGGGTATTAGAAGGCAAACTTTTGTGTAATGAAAGATGGTTAATCCCATTTTAGGGAAAATGATTTATTACAGAATGAATTCAGTGATAAGCTAATCTGTGGCAGTGGAAGTACTTGAAAGAGAGTGCTTAGCAGAATGTATATTGGAGTTGCATATGTGTGTGTGTGCTTTGTCTTTAAGATGGTTTCCTAGAAAGCTGCTTTCCTGATTGTAAGAAGCAATGTTATAAAAATACCTTATAGTGGTATCTATGCAAGGTGACTGCCACTTAACAGCTTTCTTAGATAATCTTTTGGTTTTCAGAAACTGTCAGGAAAATTTATCTAAACTGCCTGGATTCTTCATTGCTGCCAAAAATTGTTTTAGATTATGGACTTGCAACATAGTTTGTGATTTTATATGCTTTTTAGTAAAAAGTTTTCTCTAATGTAAAATGATAAATCTTTCTGAGAAAATTAGCTCTTTAAAAAAAAAAATTCTCAGACAGAGATTTTGCTGTGAAAAAAAAAGAACTTCATCATTTAATATCCTCAATCCAGGACTAGGCTATTAAAATCAAAGTTTCAGAACAATATCGATAGTAGTTATTGTGCTAAATAGACTGAATTAGTTAGGGCTTTAATTCAATGACAAGGACATGATAGGAATACTGAATGACATTGAAGGTAGTATAAAAGAAGAAGAAACCCAGACTGAATTAATTCTAAAGCAAATTTTGCTTTTTCTGGAGAAGTTCGAAGATCTGTAAAACAGAATAGACAAGACTGGGAACATAGGCATTCTTGAAAAAAATGGAGAAGATAACATCTTTTTAAAAATTTCCTGACAACTTGACTACCTCAAGCTGTAAACTGGCAAAAGAAATGCCTTTATATTGAAAGAGCCTGCAGGTCCATGGGAAAGTAAATGCTCTTCCAGGATGTATAATTGTTAAAATAATGTTATAGTTAGACACGACTATGACCATTCAGCCAAAATGTGGGAAGGAGAAGGACTTGCTGGTTATTTATTCAACTTCTCAGAGAAAACATAAAGTGTACATCTTATATCCAGTTAGTTGAAGACTGATTGGCTTATTGAGAACAGATTTTCAGTACTCTAGACAGTAGTCACAACGTTTGTCCTAATGTATAGAACCTGAAATAGATGTTCCCTAGACATAAGCTGCTCAACTCTTAAAACAGTCTTACAGTCAGAAATGTTAAACATTACTGCTGCTAAATAGGCAAAAACAAGTTGCCCTCAGTAAAAGAAAAACTTTTAAACATAATATCTATCTCTCTGTATGTATGTATTAGAATACATTGAACACATGAAATAGCAATGTACAAAAAGTTGACACCTTAATGTCAACAGTGAAATGTCTACAGTCTACCGAGCATGCTTCGAGGGTTAACCTCAGATCATGCAAAATAATGACCAAGTGTTTTTTGCACCTTCCACACCCACTGCTAATTATGTATACTTACTCCAAGATCGCACAATCCCAAGTAAAAGAGCATATTCCTTTACCTGGGGATTGAAGATCTCTTCTACATGCCAACCAAACAGATGTCAACTTTTGAGTGTTTGGATCAAAATTACTAAACGCACATATACATGCACACATATATATATATACACTTAGTCATATACTCATATAATCAATATCAACAAGAGTCACAAAGACTTGATGATCTACCCCCCAAAAAAAGTCAGAAAAACATTAACCCCCCCCCCAAAAAAGTATTTTTTGCAGGAGGACAGGCCCCCTACACTCCCAGCTAATTATGTATGCCAGCTCCAAGATTCGCTAATCTTTCCATTTTACGATCTTGCACCAAAACAAACCAGCAATGTTTGATTAGCTGCTTTTCAATCAGATGGGCTGACTTTTATTTTTGGTGTAATGATCTCACTGTTTGATCACCTCAGTGATACTTATTTGTATATATACTTTTTATTTATATATAATAACAGATCATAACTATGTACAATGCTTACAGCTAAAAACAAGTAAATCATACTTGGCATAAATCACTGAATTATTTCATGTTTTTAACTGAGAAAATTATCGTAGTTATATTTCTCTAATAATGATTGTAATTTAATCCAATATTTTAAATTTGGTTTTCTACTTTTTGATCTGATAGTTATAACACTTACTGTTTTATTCTGATGTAAATAAATTAATACCATATCTAGTGTGACTGTAGTTGTTGCCTTTAGTTTGCAGAGATTTTAAACAAAAGTATGGCACTGCTTTCTCTTTAATGGAAAGGGTCAGCAATATTCTTATACTTAAGTTTCTACTGTCAGAAGTGTTTGTGGAGTTATTTTTATTATTTTAAGGTAGTAGTGTATACAGTACACCTGTAGCATTGAGTTTCCATAGGGAAAACATTGCTCACAAACAGTAATATATTAATCTGTTTTGTTGATATCCACACTTTTATTCACATAAATTTTGTTATACAGATTTTGTATAAATTGCGTATTAGTATCCCAGATATTTCTTTTTTAATGTTCTCCTTTCTTCCTAACTTGTTTCAGTGTTCTTGAGTAAAGCTGTATTGTTGCCATAGCAGTTTCAGCCAACTTGGAGCATGGCAGCCAATTATTTAACTGCTTGTAATTCCTTTCATTCTAAGCTTTATTTAATGCATGAGTTTTAGTTGTGTAGATAACAGAATCCTATTTATCTGTACTGATGATTATTACATCTACATGGGGAGAACATAGTCAAGCTAGTAGAAGCAGTTTACCCTTTTTCTCATTCTAGTGTTGTGCATTCCTTTAAAACAACATAAGGTAAACAACATGTACAGGACAAGATACGTCTGCAGATTTTGCTGAGTTCCTTCCTGAGACTGTAAGACAAAAATGGTGTATTTTATGTTCTAGAGCTTACCAAAGTCCAGTTAAAGGGAGAGATATCTGTCTCTTCTTTGTAGATGCTTGTCACTTTAATTGCATACATAAAAAAGGGAAAAATCAATGAATTCTATAGAGATTTAATATAAGCTTTCAGAAGCCATACTTTCCATTTTGATGTAAGTATCAGACTGCACAGTAAGTTAAAACTCGACTTTATACTAACATGTGGTCCATGGGCTGGCCCATTTACCCTGCTAAAAAATCTAATAAATAAATTAATATGTAAGAATATTTAATATAATTTGGTAAACAAACCTAAAGACAGCTGATCAGCGTTTTCTAACCGGATTTGGGACAGTTCTTGGGGACATTAATTAGCATATGTGAAGAGGTTATATCTTAGCAATGGTTGACTAATAGTTGGGAGATGCTGTTTGTTTTTTTATGTGAACTATCGAACATTGCACTGTTCACATTGTTTCTGCAGTGTTTATTTCTCAGTAGTATGAAGAAGATTACATCAGACTGTCTTGCATCCATTTTTATAACTCGTTGAAGCTGATTTACTTTCCAGTGTTACATTTTTATTTGGATCAACATCCCTGACCTTTAGGTTGGCTGTGCATGAGATGGCCAGTATTAACTTTGTGACTTTAAGACTTCAGTATGGATACAGGCTTGACATTGATTTTGTTTAGGCATTCCTGCTTTTTTGTGCCGTTCCTGTATTTTGGAATAGCTGGATATGTATTTTTCTGGACATACTTTAGGTACAGATTACACTGTTCACTAAGATACAGTGCTAGGAAACCTGCTCTTCTACTTACCTACTTTGTGCTGCATCAGGTACATAATATTAGCCATTGACAGCAATATCTTTTCACTGAAATTGATATGCATGCTGTTTGGTTAACATTTTAAAAGACAAAATAGCCCTTGTCAATTTTCCAAATTAGAAGATTTTAAATTGTTTTTTTGGTGAGGCATACTGCATACATCATGTATCTCTTGGTTTAGAGATCCAAGGGATGGAGAGAAAACACTTTAACAGTGACTCCATACTTTGATGACCAAATCTGGTTACATTTTCAACCAGGGTGTATTAAACCAAGCAACCTACTGTCGTATATTTTTCTGACACAGCTTGAGTTATCTTCCTGTAACATTATCCTTGCATCATTTTGTTAGTGACAATTTAAAATCTTTGTGGGAGTTTTTTTTTTTGGTTGATTTGCACAAAAATTAAGTCTCACATACTAACTGCCTTACTGTTCTAGCTGATTGTATTACATGGTTAAGAACGTCATGCTAATAGTAACATCTAAACCAAAGGGTAAAAAAGACATACAGACAAACCATTCAGTAAAATCTGCAAGAAAAAGCCAGCCAAGCTAGAATTTTCATTGTGTGATATCTTAAACCTCCTATAGTGGAGGCCCATAGGATATCTGCAAATGACCCCTTAAGGACATCAAGTATTTCAGGGCTTCTGAATGCCCATGACTTTTTTTATTTTTTAAGTCGTTATGGTTATACTCAGGCCAATAAAGACAAAGCCCACTAGGTGTGGACATGTGTGTTTCTGTATTTTTATTGACCTCGTCAGCACAGCTTAAGTGGATAGTTTGGCTATACTTCAAAAACACAATGTATTTGAACCCGGCTGATGACCATAAAGATGTCTTGAATGTAACCCTAAATGCTTAAAAAGTAAAAAAAAAGTCATGGGCGTTCAGAAGCCATGTAGCTGAAACACTTAATGCCCTTAAGGGCTCATTTGCATATATCCCATACTTTTTTTCTTGTAGTTTTTACTTCATGCTAATAGTATCAATAATTTTGGCACCCGCCATTTTTCATGTAGGTACAGAGAGGTCTTTAAGTGGCACTGGATTCCTAAGATAATTGTAAGGTTGTGCAGCATATTTTATTTACAAAATAATGTGATATTATGGTGATGTTATACTTTTAACTTATCTATAGTATAAGAAAAAGGAATGAATATTGTTTGTGCATAGTAAATAATATGACTAGCATTGTTTAAAATCAGTAAAGGTTGAGTGGTATAATGTCAATAGAAAATTGTGATACTATTTTATGCTAATAATGTAGTCCTGGGAGAAGGGTCTTCTAATATAAAGAATTAGCTACATTATTTATGTGAATGATGTTGGGTAATTATGGGAAATTATTGTTAATGATTATGAAGGAATCAGTCATAAGTAGAGGAATGACATTTTGCATAAGTAAATGTTGGATAGACATAAAGACTCTGCTTTTACTTTTATGTATTTATATGGTGCAGACTTAGCAAGTTGTCTATTTTATTTTACTACAGGAAAAGGAGAAGAGCACTAGACAAACTGAGAGCAAGCATCTCCAATGGAAGCTAGAAGGAAGGATGCAATGTCATAATTTTGAATTCTAAAACTACAAACATGCCATTTGAACAATAGTAGATGGGAGGACTTTTGCATATTGAGTGTTCATTAACACGCTTGGCAGTAAGCATCTGTTAGCAGAGGAACCCATAGACCAAACTCACGTAAATGCCTTACTGACCAAAATTAGGAAAAATATACCACTGACTAGTTTTAAGGTTTATGTCATAAAACACTTTTAGAAAACAAACATTCAGTGGGAAGCATGTAAAAAACAGTGATGATAAAAATAAACATGCTCAGATTGGACAGACAGCAAATACCTTTACTGTTGTGAGCACTTTTATGTCTGAATTAACTCTGAGACTTCTTAGAGCAACAGTTTGATAAAACATATTTACACACAAGCCTTGAACTTAAATTTATGTTAAACTGTTCTGATGAAGTCTCAGTGTTGATATGCTGTTTTGTATTATTATTATTATTATTATTATTATTATTATTATTATTTTGAAAGAATTATGGAAGGACACTTTAAAGGGAGTATTTTGTTAGCATGGATATGCATTTGTTGTAAAACCAGAGGGTTACTGATACTGAGTTTATAGTTTAAATTACAACCAAATATGTTTCAAAATCAAAATTATACAAATTAATCATTTTGCATTATTGATAAGATTGAGATGTTTGTCACATCTAGGCTGTCATTGATATATTTAGTGAAAATGTAAGTGGTTATTGTTTTAGCTGTCATATCACTTTCTGAAGCTATGCTTCTGAAAGCAAGCCAGAGGACTGAGGGAGATGTGCAAATGAACATTAATTGAAAAATCTTTTTGAATATTTGATTACTACTTAATCTATGCATGTGGCTCAATATGATTTGATCTGAGGTTGTTTGGTCAATAACAGTATGGGGCAGCACTTGTGCTTATTACCTTTAAGAAGAATAGTGATGACAAGGAATGACTTTTGGTACTTGATGTAAATTTCTTCAGTGGGTTTTCAGGTTGGAAGTATTATTATGACTGTGAATGTTGAAACATCTATGTGAATTTAGCAATATCGTTTTCTTCATTGGGTGTCGGTATTTCTAATACACACACACACACACATTATATATATATATATATATATATATATATATATATATATATATATATATATGTATAGGGCTCCTATTATAAAATCGAAGATTTAATCCTTTGAATGCGTCTTGATTGAACTTGAAAGCACGAAACGGCATATAAGCAATTTCTTTCCCTGGGAAAAAAATCGCTTGGCCGCCTCTGTTACTTTGCCACTTTTGTAACTGTAGTGCAATCTCAGAGTTGGTATATTTAAGTAGGGGGGTGTGGAGGGGCAAACCCCCCCACTTTATGTAATGTTTTGAAATTTATTTATTTATTTTTTGTGGAACAGGAAAAAAATCGCTCTTCCGAGTGTTCGGGATTGTAAGCTTTCACTTACATGGAGTCCATAAATCAGCGTTCACTTTTTTAAGCATTTGCTGATTTAATATAGACCCATATATATATATATATATATATATATATATATATATATATATATATATATATATATATATATACACACACACACACACACACACACACTAGTTCAGAGGATAGAATATAAAAGGATTTTGTGTATCATACATCTTCTAAACTAAATTTGTACTTCAATTATGAAATGTATATAGACAATGTTTGATGACAAGGAATAACACTATTCTGACCATAACTGATGGAAGTTCATTAACAGAGCTGCATGCCAAGCTTGATTTTATGAAGTCTTCATGTTAGAGTTATCAACTGGTATAGTATGCTGTTCAAGAAAGACCAATTAAATAAAAGACAGAAGAAAAGAAAATATGACAAGGGAAAGGACTGAGTATATTATATATCATTGCATGTTATATATGATTTGGTAAAAGGCTTTACTTTTTGAGTGCTGTGAGGGATACAAAGAATTGAGTAAAATTTCTGTGCTTATACTGTTTAAACTTGTTGACAGGTGTTTATATTTATATTTTAGATTTCTTATTTGTATTTTTCACAGTTTTCAATCCATTATAGTACTATAGTGATTGCTGTGAAGTAGTCCCCAGTTAATAAGCGGTTAATAATCTCTTGGCTGAGTTGACCATAGGTGATTAGATTTTATGCTGGAATATCTATTAATCTATTATCTTTTTGGCTACTAATGTTAAAATTACTTTATATCATTAAATAATTCTAAACAGATTTATTTTAAGTTTTATGAAAGGGCACTCACAATAATTTGTTTCATTTGTTGCATATATTTGATGCATCAGATTTTAAAGGAAATGCATCTAGTGTTTGTTTTATGACTCTATAAATCTATTATTAAATGTAATTCACAATATAGCCATGTTGATTGCAGGTTCATGAGCCTTTTGTACTTGTTGGAAGACTATGCAGTAATTTGATGATTTATATTGAATAACATTTATATTTATAATCCATTGTTTTAAATGTTGTGGCTTTTATGTCTAAGCATATCAGACTCAACAGTATGAATGGAATGACAGAATAACATTGTTTTTGTGATTTCTTTATGATTGCAACGTTTATCGGCAAGTTTTACATTGTGATAGCTATATTAAGTCTTAAGTAACATTCAAAATACATTTAATATAGATGTATTATATTCAAAGCAATGTTTGTTACCTGTCATAATAAACATTAAATTTATACTTAATGTTGGGGTAAAACATCAGAAGAAATTCAAATTATTTATAGAATCATTTTAAGCCTGGATTAATATTTTCCATGGCTTCATCTTTTGCATTCCTTAGATAACATAAATTGCTGCTAACATAGGATCCTTGCTTCCTGTAGTGAGTGGCCTCACATTCTAAGCTGTTAATTTATAAACAAGTTTTTGACTTTGCATTTTTTTCCTATTTGACAGAGTTGATAAATATGGAATGTATATGTAACAACCTTATTTCTTTAATATTTCATACTGTATTTTATATACAAATATAGACCAAATATTTGCTAATATGTAGTATATTTTGTGATTATCTAAAAATGAGTCATTTTGTTTTAATTAGAAGGATAGTTTATTATATAGTTGCATAGTTATACCTTTCGTAGTTAATTAGAATAGATATTTATTTCCGTTCTTCCAATCCTTAATAAGTTTTTATATTGATATTTGGAATTATTAAAGCAAGTGCATTTTTTCTTTCTCTCTCGTAATACTTTTTACATTTATATAAACTATTAAATGCTTAAAAATGGGTTGATGCCAAGGAATTAGAGTATACACCATGTGTGTGTGTGTGTCTGTGTGTAAGCGCAAGCATGCATCTGTGTGTACATATATACATACACACACACACACACACACACACACACACACATATATATATTTAAAGTTATGTTCTAAAGTGGTCCGTATCTTTTATCATTTTCTAAGTCTTTTTTGATTCTTTTATTTCATGTCCATGTCACAGACTCTAAATTGAAAAATAACTAAGATACAATAAGATATAATAACACTTGAGATTCATAAAAAAGATTTTATTAAGTACTGGTTTATGAGAGAAGACCTTTATTAAACAAAATAAAGTTTATACATGTATAGGTTTTGATTCAGTATTTACTGGACAGAAGAATTTAATTGAATGTCCTTTTAGGCTGTTGTATTATTTCATATACTTAAAGGATGGTAGAATTATGACTTCTTCAGGAGTGGTATCCAAGTGAAGGATACATTTATAAGTAAAGTTAAGGAGTTATTATTTTCTTAGTCACATGATGTATCATATTACTTTGATTTTGTCAGAAAGAATACAGTCTGGCTATTGCAGTGTAGTTATGTTCCTTGTTACATTGTTTTATTTGAATAGAGATTATTAGCTGGATTAGTTTAGTTCAGTCCTATGTCACGACAGGAGCCTGCTATGTCCCCTCTGTCAGTGTATGCACATTTCCCCATATATATATAAACTGTCTTTCGGCTTTACCCGGTTAGGGGTCAGCACAGCGGAACTCTGGTCCGCTGATGATTGGCAGTAGATTTTTACGTGCTGGCTTGCCTGGCCTAATGCACAACCTTCAACGAAGGAACGCCCATTCATGCATGTCGACGCACAGAAGACGCTTTAACTGAGAATCGAACGTGCAACGTCTAACTGTGAGGCGACAACGCTACCGCAGCACCACCACCGCAGTCATGTTCCCCTATATATATATATATATATATATATATATATATATATATATATATAAATGGGTCACTGTTGTATTATCGAAAACACAATCCATCGAATTGTGTTTCTGATAATACACTTTAGCAAAAGTGCATATTGTCAACAATATGCACTTTCACTGAAGAAATCAAAATTTAAAAAAAAAGTAAAAAAAAAAAAGAAAATAACTTTAAACAGTGTTATGCAGGGGGGCAAGCCCCCCCCCTGCACCCCCACATACCCCCTACCTTATTATTCTCACTCCGAGATCGCACTACAGTGAGGAAAAGGGAATATTCCCTTATCCCCACTGTAGCACGATGTCAGCAATAGCTTTGTTAGTTGTAAATCAAAACTATGCATTGATTTACAACTAACGATGCATGCATACTGCATGCTTTCTTTAATTTCCCTCTCCCCATTTAGCAAAAGTGCATTTTCAATAAAATGTACTTTTGCTAAATTGTGCCCGCTGAAACACAGTTTTGATAAACTGTGTTTCGACATTCTAACAGTGACCCATATATATATATATATATATATATATATATATATATATATATGTATATATACATACATACAGTCAAAGGCTACCATCACTGAGTTGGGACCACCATGCCTATATTCTCCCAGTCTGCACTTAATGATTTTGTATAAGCCTTTGCTTGTGCAGCAGTAAATCAGCTAACTGGCAACCACCATACCCTTCCCCTAGGATGGGCAAGTTGGCATAAGTCACTGACTTCAGTCCATCTCTACCTGGCTCTTCCAGATCTTGAGCCGGTACTTAAATCTGTTCATCTGGGTCGTAGTTGGGAATTCATCCCTCTGCACCACAGAGCTTGGCTCTTGCTAGATGCTTTAATCTTAGCCGCCCTTAGGCATAGGCACCTGTCTAGCAGGGGCACTTTTCCAGTAATCTAGATGATGTAGGTAGACCAGGATGGGTTCACCAGATGGTGTGGTGGGGTGCTGTGGTGCCCTTTTGCCTAGGGCACCAGTTGACCAAAGGCCGTCCCTGGCTGTAATCTTCAGGTGTTGCCTCTGCACATGTTTTGCTTCCAGCATTTCTCCACTTCACTGCTAAATATATTGCAAGACTAGTATGCTTACTGGTAAATAAACTTAAGGACGGTAAGAGACATACTGTTTGGAAAATCTCATTGGTACTAAAATCCACAAAGGTGGAGATCTTGGTGGCAAATGTTTTTAAATGTTTTAGAGAAAGACATGTGCCAGCAGTTCTCTAAATGCCGACTTCAGTATTTTATTTTATCGTATCTGATACACAGCACAGGTTCAGGGCAAACCACATAGTAGTTTCTGCCTCTGTTATGCACACAACTGCATCCTGTCTTCTGGACATGGATAATATACAGCAGTGTTTCTTGATTCAGCTGAGGCAGTCATTAATGTCCATTATCCACTACTGTTAAATTGACTGTTAGGTGAAGGTCTAGTTGTCTCTGGCCCGAGTCGCTTGAAGGTTGTTGAGTAGTTCAGTTGTGAGAAAATGAGCAGGTTTGCACTTCCTGGAAAGATAAGCCATTTGGCATCACATGAGGTTCAGTGGTGCCACGTCTGCAGGTCACTGTGCATAACTGTTTTTTTCAGTATTGTGGATTGTCAGGTATTATATACTGCACAGCTAACACTTAGCAATGTCCCTAATGAGTTGACAGAAGGCTGACTGTCTTGTTAAAATAATTTTAAGTCCATTGCATTGCACTTAATGCTTCTAAGACAGAGTTCATTAATCTAATGTCAGTCTCCTTTTTCAAAACGACCATCTTCCAGTTTTGAATGGTGAAGGATCAGAAACTGAGGTGTGTAACACCTTGAATGGTGAAGGATCAGAAACTAAGGTACATAACATCATTAATACCTTGGGATCTTTATGGATCATTTACAACAAAATACATGGCACATTTAGCATGTTATTCGGGCTTTATTAGCTGAAAGTATGTCACTGCCAGTATTTTTAAATGGCATATAATGTAATATGTTGTTTGCACTTTTTAAAATTCATTAATAATTTTTTTTTATAAAAGTACTTTATTACGACAGTATCATTTTGACAAATATAGAATGCTTGTCAGATTTGTAGCTGGGCCACTCGTACCAAACATTGATGCAGAACCCTAAAAGCATTAGGTCAGACAGCATTCAAAATTGAGGACTAAATAAACTTTGCACAGGTGATATCTGGTCAAAAGCTTCCACATAATACTTTTGTCTCTACTTCAAGTAACGTGTGAGCAGGTATTCCTCTTCTAAAGACTTCAGTTCTGTTTGTGGCCAACTTTTGGCAGACCTAAATAAGGAAGAGGGCAGAGTTTAATAATGCTTTTGGTAAATAATGTTCTGTTACAGTGCAGCTCCTTGTCTGCATACACCAAGGAATATAGTACCTTCTCCTCACCTAAGGAAAAAAGCATCTATTGCATTTATTTTATTTATTTTTAGTTAAGTTTATTAAACGGGCCACGGACTAATCCAAGATGGACCTACTTTAGCCACAGCCCAGGCCCAGGAATTACAGAAGGAACATAGTAGCAGTAACAGTACTGCATAAGAGACTTGAAAAGCATGCTTACAAAATGCATACATCTGAGGATTCAGAAACAGGCCCACCTCCTGCAGTAGGGGCTATAACAAAAGGTCTTTTCTCTTGATGCTGTATTTTGTGGCTCAGTGACACATTAGCTGCAATGAGGAAAGACCTCATTATTAGCTACTTTACTAGTCTCTGAATGACCATTAACTGCTATAAGTACTAATCAGCAGTTTCTTATGGTAGTTAACACTGGCGGCCCCTGCACTGCATTGGCACAGGCACTTCCCTCACCACACACACACACACACACACACACACACACACACACACACACACACACACACGCGCGCCCCTCTTACCTGACCCTAATTTATTAGAATGATTCCTAATTTATTAGAATGATTCAGATTTCTCTTATTTATTTGTCCTTGTCCTTATAAATCACAGATCCTCACAGGCAGTCCGTAAAGGCAGGTATTACACTTGCAGTCTCATTATTACTCACAGACTGCATATGGATGATATTAGTTTTTAAGTCAATCCTGCTAATAGCTGAAATAATCTCCCTGTGTTGTCAATGTCGAATCTGGCTTTGTACTTAAGCTTCCCTCAACAGTCCATCATGACTAATGCACTGCTGCAAGTATTGGATCATGCCAGACATTAGAACTTAATACTTCTTAGAATGTTAAAAAAACTTAATACTTCTTAGAATGTTAAAAAAACAACAGTGTTATTAATGAATTAAATAGTGTAATGGGTTAATGCCCCTGCTTTTTGTTTAAAAGCTGCAGGGTTTGAAACCTTATCCCCTTTCACGTTACTTTGTTTTTCGAACACACCCAAGTTCTATTTTCTTGTATCCCTCATGTCTAGTGGGGTCTGATATTGTCTGCCTGATGTGAGAGGGTGCAGTGTTTGAATATTTTTTTAGCATCTTCATGGCATGCTGTGAAGAATATTCCTGGGGTGTAGTGTCCATCCCTCATATCTTGCATAATGTATACACCTTTTTTTTTCTTAAGTACATTTAAGTTATTCTGGTGGCCATTGAGGCAACTATAGCAAAGAGTTATCCATGGTGCTTAGTGGTTCCAATTAATCCAAGTTGTCTTTCTTTCATTTTTTTATTTTATTAAGTGTTTTTAAGGCATGTTATAAAAAGTATCTCTGGTATCTATTGGCTCCTCCAGCTTAAAGTGACATTAAGATATGATGACCTAATTTATACTTGCAGTATTTGCTCCTTAGTCTCGGGGAGTTTGGAGGAATGACAGCCTTTACCTGCCACCCCCCTTCATGTAACTATATATATATATATATATATATATATATATATATACACATATATATATATATATATATATATGTACATATGCATACACACACATGCATACAGCCTTTCATACAGTCTCACTGACACATTCACTCACATATATGTATATGTGTGTGTATATATTTATATTTATATATATTTATGTATATATATATATATATATATATATATATATATATATATATATATATGTGCACACACACACACACACACACACACACACACACACACACACACACACACACACACACACACAAATATTTATAGTGAGAGAAAATCCTGTCTTAACCCCCAACTAAATTGTTTATTGTGAGCTCCCAGGCAGACCTATATTCTTAGACATGCACATATGAGTGCACACATGCACGGACTCATACAAATACATAATACTGCTTTCCTGCTCTGCTATCAACCTTGATGTTTTTGAAATTTGAAATGCAATACTCAACATTATCTATACAGTTTTTGGATGTTAGTATAGAGCAAAAAGAGGTCAGTTTATTACGAACATTCATAGGAAAGATTGTCATAGCAATACACTTCTTCAAGAATTAGTATGCATCCACGATACATTTTTGATAATATTGTGAAGGGGCAAACCCTTAGAACATCAAGGTTGATAGCAGAGCAGGAAAGCTTTGAAATGGAAATAAAAAGTTTAAAGGAAAGACTAAATGACAGAGGCTAAGAATCAACAAGGATGAATAATATTATTAAGGAAAGTATTATACATAGAAATGACATTGGCAAACCCTACTATTCAGATCGAGTCAAACAGAAAGGCAAAAATGATAAGGTCAATAAACAAGCAGTAAGGGTACCAACATATTATGCCACCAATAGTAATTTAGTTACTGATACAGTTAAGAAATATTGGTCAATATTGACCCAAGATCCAGAAATAAGGATGTTAATAGGTGAAACACCAACATTTATGTTTAGAAACAAAAAATCATTGAAGAGTATGCTTTGTTATAAACATGAATCAATAGAAAATAATGTAAATTTGACAGGTACATCACCATGTACCAAGTGTAATCAATGTCAATTTATTGAGCAGAATAACAAATTTGTGCATCCAGACACACAGTATACATATATATTTAAAGTGAAAGCTAATTGTAACAGTAAAGACGTTGTATATTTAGCTGTCTGTCAAATATGTTTACCCTTCTATGTGGGAAAGACGAATAGGGAACTTAGATTTCATATTCGTGAGCACTTGTTACATATAAGGAAGGGCACGCTGACGAATGCCGTAGCAAAACATGTAGTTGAATATGGGAAGACACATTCTTTTAAGTTTCAAATCATGGAACAGGTTTTATCAAATGAAAGAGGGGGTGATTTGATAAATAAAACGGAAACCTCAGAAACTAGAAGGATAGTTAGATTAAGGGATGACAGAGGCAAAGGCCTCAATGAAAGGATACCAATAAAGCCTATGTTAAAGAATAGGGCTCTTTTTAAATAAATTTATTGTGTGAGAATAGTAAATAATAAAGTGATATATATATTTATATTTTTTATGTTCATGTTTTTTATGCTTTTATAATATTCCAAGATAGATGTTAAACATATAGTTTAAAGATGCATCAGAAATTTCAGTAAGGGTGTGTATGGCTTTAATTCAAAATAGAATAATTGGTATAAATTTATTGCATTTAATTGTTGAGTATATTTATAAGGGACCACAATTCAATGCATTTATGGTCTGATGAAGTGGTGTGATACAACCATGAAAGCGCTTTGTTTAACTGAGCTCAGTGGAAGATTAAAGTTTGTTTTACTTCATTTTAAACTGGATGGACTGGCGTTGAGATTCATTTGCCTATGGTTGAAGTATTGGCCTTTTTTATGGAATACTTATCTTTGTTTTTTGGTTGAATACTTAATTTATACACCTAGCAGTGCTTTGTGTGTTTGGAACTTTTAATGACTTAATTATGTTTGATTTCCTAGACTTTATAAATCTTTTTATACAACCTATTGTTCTATAACTATCATTAGCCAATTGGTTGATATGGTTAGAAAAACTTATGGCTGAATCTACCCGTATACCCAGGTCCTTAATGTGCTGTGTTAAATATTCACCTTCCAGTTTATGTCTCCCAAATTTCATATGCTTAGTTTTTGATGTATTTATCAGCATATTATTCTCCTGTGCCCAAATAGTCAATTTAGTCAAATTGTTTTGCAGACATGCCTTATCTGTAACACATGTAATCAGTTTAACCAATTTCAGGTTGTCAGCATATAGACTGTAGAACACCTCAGATGAAAAAGTAAGGTCTGAAAGATACAATCTAAACAAGTAATGGCCTAGGATAGAGCCTTGTGGGGCACCCTGACTGTAACCAAGGATTTCAACTGTCCAGTTGATGTGTGATAATTGCCATGCCCTATTTGTAAGCTATGCAGCTATCCATCTTATCAACAGTACATCAATGCTTAGTTGTACTAATTTATTGATCAGAGTTTTGTGCATGACCCGGTCAAATGCTGAAGTTAAATCTATATCAATCACATCACAGCACAATTTTTTATTCATAGCTGTTATTATATTTTTATAGAACATCATATTACAGGTGGTAATAAATCTATTTTCAACATATGCATGCTGATATATGGTTTCACTGCTTTATATTTCAAATAAGTAAATGGCTGCCTGTGGCTGGCATAACCAATTACCTGTTAAGTAATCTAATTTTCAAACTCCTTAATGGTTCATAGGTTCATAGGTTCATACTAGACTCTCTGCCCTAGGGCATTTATAAGCCTAGCCAGAGCATCTTTGGCTTTCGCCACCCATTTTAAATTAATTTTGCTATGCCTTTTTTCGAAGTTAGTACACTGTGCCTCTGTCTAACAGTGACACAGAAGTGATACCCGGGGTAAACCTACGATCTCCCATCCACTCATCAAGATTCCTCTTGAAGAGTGTCAATGAGGGACTCTGCCTAACCTGGACTGGGATTTTATTCCAGAGTGAAGGGAGCCTCTGGGTTATGAATCTGTCCCTCCAGCATGTCCTATTTATTTCAGTGCTGAGGTTCAAGTCTCTCGAGCGTGTAGCTCGAAGGGATTTGGATTTTTTGAGGTGCAGCATGTCCCTTAATTCCGGGTTGGACATGGCTTTATATGTCAGGCACAGGTCGCCTCTGAGCAGGCGGTATGCCACTGAGTAGAGCTGGAGTTTCTTTAACCGGGCAGCATATGGCATCTGTTTGAGCCCTTTGATCCTCTTGGTGAGGTACTTTTGGGGTCTTTCCAGTTGCTGCAGGTGTCTGGTAAGGTACATCCCAAAAGGGGCATTGTACTCAATTATGGGCCTGATGAGGGATGAGTAAAGAGGCACGATGACCTCCCCTAATCTAGATGTGAATCCCTTCATGATTAGGTGGGCTATATAAAATGTTTTTCTAACCACTTTGGCCACGTGGTTGTCAAATGAGAGATTGCTATCAGCTTGGGTCCCCAGGTCCCTAATTACTTCTTCTGTACTTAATGGATTACCACCTATGATGTAATTTGTGGGCACTTTGTTTTTGCCAAAGGGGATGACTATACACTTTTTGGCGTTTAGCTTGAGGCCATGGCTCTGGCACCAGTTGTCTGTTTCTATGAGGCCCTTTTGGAGGATGCTTGTGTCGGCTGGAGAGTCGATTATGGCTCCCAGTTTGCAGTCATCTGCGAACTTGGTCAGCCACAGTCCTTCTGTGTTGGCCTGTACCTCCGAGAAATATATACCGAACAAGAGAGGTCCCAGGACTGAGCCTTGTGGGATGCCACTTGTAACTTATTTGGGTCTGACATGGCTCCAGCAATTCTAACCATGTGGGTTCTGTCCTTGAGCCAGTTTGCAACCCATCTAGTGACATAGGGGTTTATATTTAAGCTGGTGAGCTTATCTATAATGCCCGAGTGGGGTATTGTATCGAAGGCTTTTGCGAGGTCCAGGTAGGCTGTGTGGACCACCTTCCCTTCGTCAATGGCCTTGGTGACTGTTTCAAAGAAGTCGACCAGGTTTAAGAGGCAGGATCTGCCGTTAACAAACCCGAACTGGGTAGGATCCAGTGTCTGTAGGTCCCCAATATCTTTATTTATGAGGCCCATGATGATCCTTTCCATAGCTTTGCAGACCAAGCTAGTCAGGCTTATGGGGCGATAGTTTCCAGGGTCCGTTGAGGCACCACCCTTGTGGAGAGGGACCACTGTTGCTGTACGCCACTCTTTGGGTACATATCCTGTAGTAAGGCTGAGATTGAACAGTAGTTTTATGTTTGGGTTTAGCTCTTCTTGGAGTTCATGTAGGGCAGCCGGGACACCGTCTGGTCCCATTGATGCTGTGTTTTTTGCTTTGGAGAGGGCGGCTCTTATCTGAGCATCTGAGATGTCAGGGGGGCAGCACTCTGCTGGGATAGATATTTGCCCTTTTGGTGGGGAGGGGGGATTTGCGCTGAACCTGTCAGCTAGGATGTTGGCAATGTCTGTGGGTTTGGTGTATTTTTTGTCATTTTGGACTAATTCTGAGCATATCTGGGAATTCCCACCCAGGTTCCTAACATAACTAAAGAAAGCCTTGTAATTATCCTTAGTGTCCTGTGCAATTTTTCTCTCGAAGCTGGCCTTAGACGATTTTATGAGTGCCCTTAGTTTTTTGCTAATACTGATCAGAGATGCCTTCCCCTTTTGGGATTTTGCTCTATCATGTAGTAGCTTCCTCCTTCTATTGTATAGTTTGTTTATGGCTGGGGTCCACCAGACAGGACGTCTGCCTTTGGAGGATTGGGTCTTGGTTTTATTTGGGATTGCATGATCCATGCATTCCTGAAGGTGTTCATAGAATGCATTTATAAAGGATTCTGCGGTTTGGGCTGTATTTTCCACAGGCCCGTGGGCTTTGAAGGATTCCACCTCGGTTTTGAGGAGTATGAAATTTGCTTTAGAGAAGTTTTTCACTGTGGTTTTCTGGGCAGGGGGTGGGGTCGGGATGTGAATATCCAGTGAGATCAGTTTATGGTCTGATCTTACCAGTGAGGGATACATTTCTGGTCTGGAGCATAGAGTCCCCATGTTGGTGATGATCAGGTCCAGTATGTTTTCCCCTCTTGTGGGAGTGGTAACAAGTTGTTCCATAGCATTTGAGTTTATGAATTCTAGGAACCTTTGGGCTAGGGTGTTGGAGCTAGAGTAATGCTCCCAGTCTATGTTTGGGTAGTTGAAGTCACCCAATATAATGGTGTTTGGAGAGACCTTTATATTTTCCAGCGTTCTCAAAAAGGCCGAGTGGGGTTCCTGGGTTTGGGAGGGTGGTCTGTAGCAGGCTATAAACTGGAAGGCAGTTTTACTCACTGTTAGTTGCACATGGATAGTCTCTGATGCTTCGTGCTTTGCCACCAACCTGGAGGTGTGGATATAGGTTCATAGGTTCATAGGTTTATACTAGACTATCTGCCCTAAGGCATTTATAAGTCTAGCCCAGAGTTTTGTGGCTTACGCCACCCCTTATACGAAAAAAAAATACTGTGCCCATTAGTTTGTTGTGCCTCTGTCCAGCAGTGACACGGAGATTATTCCTGGGGTAAACCTACGATCTCCCATCCACAGGTCAAGATTTCTCTTGAACAGAGCCAGCGAGGTGCTCTGCCTCACATGGACCGGGATTTTATTCACACAGCATAGGGAGTCTCTGAGTGATAAATCTATCCCTCCAGCATGTCCTATTTATATCCGTGCTAAGGTTTAAGTCGCTTGCTCTAGTGGTTCTGGTGGATTTGGATTTTATGAGGTGGAGCATGTCCATTAATTTCTGGTAGGACATGGCCTTGTACGTCAGGCAAATGTCACCTCTGAGCAGACGGTATGCGACTGAATAGAGCTGGAGTTTCTTCAATCTGGCAGCATATGGCAGGTTTTGGAGTCCCTTTATCCTATTGGTGAGGGACTTTTGGGGTCTCTCCAATTGCTGCAGATGTCGGGTAAGATACATCCCGAATGGGGCATTGTACTCGATCTTTGGTCTGATAAGTGAAGAGTACAGGGAAACAATCACCTCACTAGATCTGGATGTGAATCCTTTCATGATCAGGTGGGCGATGTAGAAGGTCTTTCTAACTACTTTAGCAACGCGAGTGTCAAAAGAAAGGCCACTGTCAACCTGGGTCCCCAGGTCCCCGATAACCTTTTCTGTGCTTAGAGGATTGCCACCTATATGGTAGCTTGGGGTTACCTTATTTTTCCCGAAGGGTATGACTATACATTTTTTGGCGTTTGACTTCAGGCCGTGGCTCTGGCACCAGCTGTCAGTTTCCGTGAGTCCCCTCTGGAGGATATCCGTGTCTGATGCACTTTCCACTATGGCGCCCATCTGCAAACTTAGTCAGCCAGAGTCCTCCCATGTTGGCCTGTACTTCTGAGAAGTAGATGCCGAACAATAGGGGGCCAAGGACAGAGCCCTGTGGGACACCACTTGTGACCGGCTTGGAGTCTGACATAGCGCTAGCAACTCTAACCCTGTGGGTTCTGTCATTAAGCCAGTTTGTAACCCATCTTGTGACATATGGGTTTACATTTAAGTTGGTAAGTTTTTCTACAATACCAGAGTGGGGTATTGTGTCGAAAGCCTTTGCAAGGTCAAGGTAGGCTGTATGGACTGCCGTTTCCTCATCAATGGCCTTGGTGACCGTCTCGAACAAGTCGACCAAGTTCAAAAGGCATGATCTGCCCTTGACAAAGCCAAACTGGGATGGGTCCAATGTCTGCAAGTCCCCTATATCACTGTTTATGAGCTCCATTATGATCCTCTCCATAGCTTTGCAGACTAGACTTGTTAAGCTTATGGGGCGGTAATTACCAGGGTCCGTAGAGGCACCACCTTTGTGGAGTGGGACCACAGTTGCCGTGATGAATATCGATACTCCCCCTCCTTTTGTGGTTCGGTCCAAGTTTTGGGGCTGAAAAGCATGGTATGAGGTATAACCTGGTAGTGCTGGGGTGCTCTCGGGAGCCCTGAACCAGGTTTCTGTTACTGCGCAGATATCGATGTTCTCCATGCTAAGGAGAGTTTCAAGTGCGTGCATCTTGAGGTTTAGACTTCTGGTGTTGAGTAGCATTACTCTTAGTTTCTTATCCCTTGTGATACCTATAGAGGTGGGTTTGTCTTTTGATCCTTGCCTAAAAAAGGCACTATGGGGGTAGCAAGAGCCTTTGCCAATATCCGAAAGCCCAGGAGTGACAGGTGCAAGCCGTCCCTAGCGAAGCATCATGGCTTGTCGAGCATATCATCCCAGGCTGACAGGCATTGGATCCCCTTTGAATGACACCAGTACTTAAGCCACTTGTTGAAATTGATCATCTTGTCTTCATATTGTGGCATCATTCTTGGTGAGGGCAAGATGCTACTCAAGGTCAGGGTCATACCGGCCTGGGCTACATGCTCAGCGAGCTCCTCTATGTCTCTTTTCATGTAGTCCAGGGAGGTACGTCTCAGGTCATTCACACCAGCATGGACAATGACTGAGTCATATTTGTACTTGCTTTGGAGTGACCTGAATGCTTGTGTTATGTGGCGGATCCTAGTGCCCGACAAGCTGCTCACCATGACCTTCTCCTTGTTCAGCCTGGTGAGCAGGACGTCAGTGTGCCAGACGATAGAGTCACCTATTACAAGTGTATCTGGTGTGTTGTTTAGCCTTAAGGGCTGTGACTGTTCGGCACACTGGCTTTGTGAGATATGTGTTGCACGTGTTTTGTTTTGGGGTAGCGGTTGCTTGGGTGTCTGCTTTGGAGGTCTCTGCTGCTTAGCCAGATCTTTATTTACAGCTCAGAGTATGTTTTTGTGTGATTATGTATTTGGTTTGCTGTCGTGGTAGGTATATGTGAGACCGGAATTGTAGTGAGTGTGGTTTCCTTCTCTCCTGACTGGTTATGTCAGTACTGAGTTGAGAAAGCTTAGCCTCCAGTTTGGCTATATGGTTGCATCTCTCACATGTGTTGGAATTTGTTGGGAGGAGGAGAGGGTTGTCTGTGTACATGAGGCAGTTGTAACATTGCCTCAAGATTCCCAGGTTCACCAGCTGGACCGGAGAGGAGATTGACAACTGACCTTTGGACATGCTAGAATAATATTGGGAATTCCTTTATAATTGAAAACAAGGGCCAATGGGGAGTGAGGGTGTAGTGCTTTTAATTTTTAGTGCTGACTTATATAATTGCTTTAGTGAGCAAGTGCCATGTAACTTAAGTGCAACGTGTTACAGGTAACTTAAATGCAAAAACGACAAACAGTAACTTTCTTTCAAGTGAAACAAGGAAATAAGTACAGTAAGCAATGCAGATATCACTAGGGATCCACAGAAGCGCTGAGAAGCCGCGTTTTAGGTGGAATTAGCGTTCCAGGGAAATAACAAGCAAACAAGCAACAAGCATACAAACAAAGCTAGATTCAGCAGGCCTGGATCTAGTCTATGCTACAGCAAACAAGGTGTACCAATTTCAGTAAGAAACAGTTCAAATATGCAGGCACTGTAAACCTTTAACCAGAAATTCCCAGCTCAGAAGGGCAGAGTCCAGCCTCTCCAACCACAAGAGTGTAGACCACGAACCTTCTTAATGTAAAATAACTGGCCTGAAGCCCAAGTGCATAAACCAGAACTAATACACTTTAGGAATAACAGACACTGAGCTCTCAAGTCAGCAGTTCTCAACTTAGAAGGATGAAAGCTACCTGTCCGGCCACCGCAGTGCATGCCACAAACCTTCCTAATGTAAAACAACTGGTCTGAAGCCCAAGTGCTTAATCCAAAAGACTTAGAATGATAGCTACACTTTAATCAAGTTACTACCAAGCAGTAATAAATACAATTGAATACTTTAAAGAATGCCTGGATTAGTGCTAAAGTTATACAAACAAAGCTAGATTCAGCAGGCCTGGATCTAGTCTGTGCTACAGCAAACAAGGTGTACCAATTTCAGTAAGAAGCAGTTCAGATATGCATGCACTATAAGGCTTTAACCAGAAATTCCCAGCTCAGAAGGGCAGAGTCCAGCCTCTCCTCCCACAAGAGTGCAGACCACAAACCCTCTTAATGTAAAATAACTGGCCTGAAAGCCCAAGTGCTTAAACCAGAATTAATACACTTTTAGAATAACAGGCACTGAGCCCTCAATCAGCAGTTCCCCACTTAGAAGGATGTAAGCTACCTGTTCTGCCATTACAGTGCAGACCACAAACCCTCTCAATGTAAAACAACTGGTCTGAAGCCCAAGTGTTGAAACTAAAAGAGCCCAAGTGTTGAAGCTAAAAATGTTCTGTCCACCTCTTGCTCACATGAAACTACCACACATTGAAAACCACTGACAGCCTTAAACATAAGCTACCACAATACTTTCTGGTTACTTGGGAGAAATATTTTCCTAAACTGGTTCCTGTTTGTTTGAACTCACTCCTTAGTAATGTCACTGCCATACAAACACTATTTAAGAAAAAGTTACAACACCTACAGGAAAAATTCAAATTCAAAACTTGCTTCATAGACTCAGGATAATGTCCCACTAAGCCATGACAGTAATACTGCTAATCTAGTTATTGCTGCACCCACATCTATAGGACATTCCACACTTATTCTGTTTGGTGATGCTTACTTCTATAGCATAACTACACATTGTATCATGTTCTAGAATGCACATCATGCTGATAACTATGTATCTCTTACAAACTTTCCTTACATGTTCTGCATATGTAAACACTTCTGAATATGTTTCTGAATATTGTGCCTTGTATGTGGCTTATCGTGTAAAATATGAAAACTGTGCCTCTGTATGTAATTAATGTATCTGTTACAAACTTTCTATACATGTTCTGCATATGTATACACTTCTGAATGTATTTCTGAAAATTTTGCCTTGTATGGGGCTTACCATGTAAAATATGAAACTGTGCCTCTGTTTGTAAATGCCAAATATGTCTTTGGATTGTCTATATGTTTTTTAAAAAACCTTTTCATCCAATGTTTGCCTGAACAAAGACCATGATCAAAAAATAAATTTGGTCTTACATTTTGACTTTGTTTCTTCCTGCATCCTTTCAGCACATCCTAACTAACAAAAGATGCAGTGTGATAAATATAGTGGAAATTTGTGTATTAATTGTGTGCCGAAGCAACAAGGTGTCTGGATGCTCTGAGATGTATTCTGTGAGTTTTTTAAACAAACTTTTCATCCATCAGTGGCCTATTTCAAAACCATGATTAAGGAAAGAAATTCAGTCTTCCTGCACTACTATGCTTTTTCCTTGCATCCTTTCATCATATCCTAACTGTCTAAGACTACCCGGTAAATAACTAAATTAAGTTGGGGGTCTGGGGACTTTTTGGCACTCAGAAGCTGTGGGATTATAAATGTACTGAGGTACATATTCGGCTTTTTACTAACCTTCTGATCTAGTAATGGCCTGAGGAAAAATCATCCATATAAAAACAAAATTCCATCTTGCTTTTGTTTTTTAAACCTCCACCAAGCAGTTATAGCCACTTTATGCAATTCAGACATCTGATTGTGATAAAAAGGGATGACTGTGAAATTAATTTCATCCTTGTTCCAAACAATCAGTTGTCACACGTTAAAATGTCACATTTTGCCTCATGCAATCACATTAGTCTTGCAAAGCCAAAATAGTAAGTAAAAAGCTGCAGGCAGTGAGTCATTTTCCTTCACAGCTACAGGAATTACGCCTGTTCTCTGTGGAAATTCCAGTCCAGTTAAGTAGCCCATCTTTCTTCTCACAAATGCACCCTAGTCCTGCAAGGACCGATAGTGACTGTTTAAACTGTGTGAATGACAACAGGGTCAGTTGCATTCATTGAGCCAACCCTAACCTCCACCCAGACGTTATAGCCATGACATCTAATGCCTGTGTAATATTATTTCATCTCTATAATCCACACAAACCACTTGCTACACATTAAAGTGCTCCAATCTAAGTTGCTCCATGTGAATCACAAAGTCAGAGAAATATTGCCAAAAATATCTGGTTGATCACTGGCAGCATCATTGTAAAAACAGTAATAGCACTTATCTCACCACGACATTCCTCTCACCTCAACTGTCCACACAAATCATAAAGCCAGAAAAATATTGGCAAAAATATCTGGTTGAGCACTGCCAGCATAACAATAGTAAGTAGGCAATAACTTAAGGTGCCTAAAAAATAAAGAAATGAAGGCACAACTGCTGAATGAAAATGCACCTGTGACACAGTGTGTGCTCCTGGGGTGCAGTGCTCCAGCTGACTTGACAACAGCTTATATTAACCTTAAACATAGCAAGGTGACAGGAACAGAGACCTTGTAGTGCTCAAATGTAGACAAGAAGCAGCCTGAAGGAGGTCTTTTTTATTTTTAGAACAAAATGAAATTAGCGCCTTTCTGCAGAGTTCTGGACATCGACTAGTGGAATGATCCAGTAAGTTGTGTTATTCGCCTATGCGTAACATCAGCCTTATTTTATTATTATTGCTATTATTAGTAGTATTACTATTATATATAAAATTCAAATCCTTCCTAATTGCTTACTTTCTAAAGAATTGGCCATCTATTGCTTGGGCTGTGCTGTTTAGACAGGTTCCTAGAATACTGTGCTCTTTTATTTACTAACTGTTAATCTCATAATTCCTATTCTTTTTTAGGGGATAAGGCAATTTTCATCTTTTGTTTGCAACTTTGGAAATATCTGCCTCAGATTTGACATCATTTTAGTGTAAGGTTGCTTGTTTGTGTTTTAGATAGGTAAATTGTATATTTTATTTATGAAATATCCAATGTTATTATTTCATTATTGTATTGCTGGTAGATATTAGATTTTCTTGTTATTTTATGTCTGTTTAATGCCTGGTGTGTGCAAGTGTGTAGAGCTTCAATGAAACTTATCTATAGTATTTTACTGAATAAGGTCCTAGATTACTTTTTCATAAGTAGATTCTAGTACTAATCACACCCTCATTCATCAGCTTGCTGTATGCACAGTGCGTTCATTGTAAAATTCATAAGCAGTGGCCATTCTTCTAAAGTCTAATTAATGACTTCTTTAGTTTTCAGTCTCCCATTGGCCTAGCCACAACACAGTATTCAGCCAATGAGAGACTGGCTTACTGAAGTATATTATTGATAACTCTATCCACTCACTGGTACAATCATCTGGAGCCAAAGTTCACACCATCCGACGGTGTGAACTTTGTCTCTAGATTGTCACTGTTAAAGTGACACCCCGAACCCATGTAAAAAAAAAAATGGGAAACGGGTTTGGGGATAGATGGACTAGTAGCACTGTTATGCCTGGAAAATGATAACATCTGAAAAGCATATTGTTAATGATGTTATACATAAGTAATATATTAAATGATTGGCTAATAGCTGAGTCTGCATTGTGTTACTGTGATACTGCATAGTTTAATACCCAATGTTGAAAGATGACAGATACATCAAACCATAGTAAGTCAGGGCCCTACACAATGATAAATTTATTGTAGCCTGCAGTGGCAGCTGGTGACTTCAAATTAAAGTGGGATTGCAGGAGACAGCTGAATGGGTGGGGCCAACTAGAAAGGGGTGGAGCTATGCTCAAAACCACAACAACTGAAACTTTAATTAAATATGCTGCCCTGGGTGCCAGTCATTACGGGAGTCCAATCAAAACAAAATGAAGTGTATAAGAAAAAAAATATTTCAGTGCATTGGCTACATGACAACTTACTTAATATCTAGATGGAAACACAAAGGTTGTGAGGCATGAAAAAATAAATTGCTTTTTAAATACATTACTGGAATGCCAGTCAAAATCAAGTATAAAATAAAACAAGCAGCACTCAGCTCAAACCACTTCTCCTTGCCCTGCAGTTCTAATTATAATTTATATTCAGCTTTATAAAATTACCAAGTAACATGCTGAAAGTAGCAATCTCTGTGATACTCCCACTTGTAAAAATGTTTCTTATCCAAAAAAGACCTGCTGCCTGACAGCAACTATCTACTTGTTTCATGGAGAACACATGATCAAAGTAAAAAATGAACAGCGAACAAGAAACAAGCTCAAGATAAATTGTGTAAAGGATTACTGCATGAGTTATGGACCACTCATGATAGATTGGCATTCTGTTTAGTTTACGGGTAAAGCCTGCAAAGATAATTGCAAGTCTCCAACAAATGTAATGAGCTTCTGAAAATACTGTAATCCTGTCCTTTATTTCAAGTACTGTCATATGCATTTTAATATCTAAGGCTTATACATTATCTAGTTATGGAAATATTCTCTGCATGGCAACAATGAAAAGGCTTTCAATGTTGGTAATTCTTTAACAGTATGCTTATTAAAGCTTACTTGCATCTTACAATCTTTAACAAGCTTACCTGATGGTCAATAAAGCATTGCTACTTTAATACAGAGCAACAGGGCACTGCAACAGCATGCATTTTCTGAATAATAAGAAGCATAAATCAGCAGTATAAAAATATGACAGAAAACCAGAACATTCTGCAAATTGAAGGACAGATGAAAAGCCACGGTCGTACTTGTGTTCTACCTTGGATGGGGGAATACTCTGCACACTTGCATTGCATAACTGCTCCTTGCCTTGCTTGGACACATCCAGAGCCACTACAATGGGGAGTGGGGTGCAACAAGTAGGTCACAGTTTGAAATGTCTCTAGCAGATGGTGATGGCTCTGACACTCATACCTCTCAACCTCAGAGCAAGAAATCTGGACAAAGCCAGACAAAGAAGTGTTACACAGGCCCAAAAATAAAGACAATGTTTAAATATTGCTCTTATAAACTTAGAAAGATAATAGAATAGTAATAGGTCTTGCATTAGTATGAATTTTTGAAGGTATGAAATCTGAAACTCAAATGTCTGCCATTATTTTCTAACTTCAATCTTTAATGATTTGCTACTAATTTGCCAGAAAACCACAATTTTATGAAAAACAGACCAAAAATGTTATGCAAAAATATAAAATTGCCACACAATACAGCTGGGAACCTATCAAAGAAGGGACATCTTTTTAAAATTAGTACTGTTAACTTGAGCAGCTGACAAAATAAGATCATCTACATGCATTTCTGAAATAAAAGTAATCTATAACTCTGATCATTACAATTATTTATAATTGTAAACCCTCCACGTTTTCTTCCACAATTGTCATTTTGCAGAGGGATTATTAGGGGGAGAGCAACATTTTGAGCCAAAATTGGGGACAGTTGAGAGGTTTGGATATTCCTAATTCTATAAAGTGATTTATTTGCACGTACCTCTCAACCTCTTAATGCAGGAAATCTGGACAAGGCCAAATATATTGGGGGAACATAAAAACAGTACTAAAAAGACAGTTGATAGAATAACAGGTCTTACTTTAGCATGCATTTTTCTGAAGGTTATGAAGTCTGAAACTCAGTGTCTGTCATTATTTAGTGACTTAATTCCTAAATGATTTGGCAGAAAACCACAAATTTTATGAGGAACAAACTAAAAATAAGAAGCAAAAATCTATTCATTCTGCAAAATTCTGGATAGTTGAAAGGTATAGTGCAGCCGGGGCTGTCTGAGTTTGCTGCCCCCCCCTCACAAAGTCATGGTCGAATGGAGCATCCCCCCTGCAGCCATTCCAATGTCCCATTCCTTGGTTATTTTGCCCCATTTGCCATAAACACTGTAATGTGCATACTGCTTTACTTCTGCGATGATATGGATTTCATTTGAAAGTTTTATTTTATATTTTACAGCATAAACCCTAATAGATATCTGCTAAACAAAGCAATGCATTCTCACAATGAAAATAGACTTAGCATTAAAACTTCTCTGCCCTTGAAACTCACATTCATTGAAACAGCATTGAAACCCACATTCAAAGAAAATACATTTTGCCAGTGGCAGATAAAGATTCATTTTGGGCTGTTTTCAAATCATAGGCCCTTTGAGCACGAAACATACACATGCTCTTTGATACACCTTACTGACTGTATTAAATTATATTCTTTCTACAATACAGTACAGATGTTAGAGGGCATTTTAAATTTGTTTTGAACATTTTCCAGTAAACAATGAAACAAAATGCATGCACCAACAATGACAAAACTGCCCAATTCAGAACATTTCCATCATAAAAGTCTACTCAAACTTCAACTGTCCACCAGTATCAGTAAATATGCACGATCTCTGAAGAAGTAAAAGTCATCTAAGTAATTCCACATTAAAGAAATATGTTAACTAATGAAGAGGTTACTGCTAGCAAACAAATTTGTATGTCATTGTTTCATCTACAAATAAAACATTTCTGGCACAATGGGAGAATGATGTATTGTTTAAATTAGATATGTTTTGTAAACATGTCAGTTTTTATTGTCGTTTTGTTGACGATGTTTTCTTTTTATGGAAAGGCAAGATTGCTGACCTTGAAGCTTTTCATGTGCAGATGAATGGCTTATTGGATTGTTTGAAATTCACGATGGTTTCTTCGAATGTAAGGATTGAGTTCTTAGAGTTATTTGTAGAAAAGTTACCATGCTCTTTAATTAATACTGGCGTTTATCGCAAGAATTGCTCACGCAATAGTCTATTGACCAGGTGCAGTATGCACCCGAATTATGTGTTCCATAATTTAGTTTGAGGACAGGGGATTAGAGTATCAAGGCTTAACCCCACTGTTAAAGGTTGTTTATCAGATCTATTTGATTTACAAAAAAGATTAGTTTCAAGAGGATATACACCAGAAGAGATTACAGCTGGTTGGTTTGATTTAAGCTCAGCTAGGGAAGGTATAGCTGCTCCCTATTTTGGTCCTCAATTTACGGAGCCCAATTTAACATTAGATGAGACATCTTCAGAGTATGTGCGTATTCCTTTATTTTTTACTAGAGATCAAAGTATTGTTTGTGATATTTTCAAACGCTTTTGGCCTATTTTGCATGTTGACCCAGAATTGGGGAATATGGTGGGCCCAGATCCTAAGTTTGTGTTTAGGAATAAGAAAAACTTGAAGCGGATCCTTTGTGGTGACAGAATGTTAAAGGGTGAGGATATGTTTAACAGGGATGGCGTCACATTACCTTGTGGTAAATGTAATTTTTGTAGCTATATTGATACTTTGGTAGCTTTTGTACATCCTGATTTACATAGGAGTTTTTCTTTTAATGTTCAAGCTAATTGTATGACTGCTAATGTTGTCTATCTTGCCCAGTGTACTTGTTGTTCATCATTTTACGTAGGTAAAACTAATCGCTGTCTTCGTGACAGGAATAGAGAACATGTTTATGGCATTAGGAAGGGTTTTACTACTAATGCCCTTTCTAAGCATGTTATGGCCTTTGGTGAATTGCATCAATTTGTCTTTAGAGTTATTGATCTTGTTATGCCTAACATACGATTGGGCAATATTTGTAATCACACTGAATTTAAAGAGAATAATTGGATGATTATTTTTAGAGCTGATAGAGGCCATGGGTTAAATGAACGTGCCTCCATCAAACCCCTTTTGAGGAAAAGGAGGGTATATAAATAATATAAATAATTATATATAAATAATATGTATGACATAAATAAATAATATATTTAACTTATGTTTGATATATTTTATATATTCTCCATACTCTCTATATTATTCATAAGGTATAGTTAGAATGTATAAATTTTTATGTTTTTACTTAGTTTTTATATTTATTCATTAGTCTCCTAGGACTTTTGTATGCATTTCCCTTTTAATTAATACTATATGATTAAATAATTAATTGAGGATGAATTGCTATTGGTTGATTTGAATTAATGTTATGTATATATTCTCAAGTGTTTTGTTTGTTGTTAAAAGGTCTGATGAAGCATTTTTATGTGAAAGCGCTTACCGTGGTATATGTATTAAACAATTTTATTTAGTTTATGCTGCCATGTTCGTCCTTTCAGTATTTTATTTGTTCAGTGATTGCTTGTATAATGTTGGAAAGTTGCTAGAATAAAATGCTGTGTTACCACCATACATTTCACTGCCAAGTATTGAACCCAGGTCCCTGTGCAAAAGAGCCAGAGCAACATGCCACTATGCCAAATCATCTATTTTTATGAAAGAAAGACTGAAACTTAAATGGCTACCATTTAGTGAATTCAGTTCTCACCATAGCTGTCAACATCTTAGCACAAAACACCTGAACAAAGCCAATAATGGGGGAATACAGCCCCCAAACATATTCAGTGAGTTCAGTTATCACCATAGCTCTCAACCTTGGCACAAAAAACCTGGACAAAGCCAATAATGTGGGAATACAGTCCAAATAATAGGGGCAAATATCCATGGAGAACACCAGAGCAAACCCACACAAACACAGGGAGGACATGCAGACTCCACACAGAAGACATCCCAGCCAAGAGTAAAACCAGACAACCCATAGCTGTTAGGCAACACTGCTACCACTGCACTACTGTCTGTTTTAAGTAACAAAAATATAGAAACCACAGATTTTATGAGGAACAGAACAAGTATGAGGCAAAAATCTGCAAATGTTTTAGAAATGATGGTGGGTAGAGAATTCAAGCTCTTGTCACTCCCAAGGTACAGGGTTCAAGCCTTATTCTTTACCCACCACCATGAAGCAACTGGGGCATTTCACACACACACACACACACACTGGAAGGGCTTGCCATGCACACTCCTCCACAGCAAGTGATCACCACCTACCTGTCTCCAGAATGGCCTGCCATGCACACTCCTTCGCAGTGATCCTGTACTCTGCAACAGCCCGATCGGTCTTGCATTCAGTGGTCTCCTGCTGTTTCCAGAAATGCGATCCTGTACTGCCCAATTGGTCCTCCATACTGGCCCGCGCATGCTGTGATCTCCCACAAGATGTGAAGAGGCTGGAGCCTCCTGCTATTGGTACAGCCTACGGGCGATGCAGTCCGGTGACCTTCCGGTTTGTGCAGTAATCACCGCACATATCTCTGGTTGGAGAAGCGGAGTTTCCTGCCTTCCCTATCCGGACTGCCTAACTGAGCAGTCTGGAGCTCAGGAATGCCTATGCATGCGAGCTTGGAGTTCTGGTCTGCCTAACACAGCAGTCAGGAGCTAAGCATGCATGTGCGGAGTCAGAGATATTTTTTATTTTTATATGTTCTATGGTGGGGAGACTGGGGACTTTATTTTATGCATTCCACAGGTGGGGGACCCATTTTACAGGTGGGAGGGCTGCAGTCCCGCAGTCCTATAGCACGAGCCACCCCTGGTAGCCTAAAAGTGTTGTAAAGCAGAGAGTAGAAGGTAAAAGTGACTAGCAGAACTCAAGAGAAGGGATAACTCAGTGAAATTGTGTTTTCTGAGGAAATGAAGTTATAAACAATGAAAAGTGAACAATCAGATGAGAATTTTAATCTTTCATTCACATAAATCAGAAACTCACTGAAATACATAATTATAAGCATTGGCAGATTCTTTAGGAGGAAAAACGTACCTGTAATAAATATTTTATTGATTAATAACAATTTAATTAATCAAACCCCAATTGCAAGGTAAAGTTAGTGAAACTCATTCACTGGACTTGATCCTGTTATCTGGAATTATCTGCCTAAGGAAATAAAAATTCTGTCCACTAGGAGGGAGCGTATTTGATAAGGTGCTTGCATAAGGAATTTTTAATTCACTCAGTGTGGTATAGAGACAACGGTTAGCCTTTCCATGTATAAATACTAAGCAATAGCACCTGTATTACTATAACAAATATAACTTCTGTACATAAGTTCCATTTTATACTGACTGGCACAGCTGATTGTTTAATTGCTTTAGGCTTAACTATTCAGTATTGTGTACAGCTATATAAAAAAATTCTTCTTTTTGTTTGTATAAAATGTAAGTAATAGTATTCTCTGCTCTTATGTTAATCATAATATTTGCATTGCATGCTCTTCTTAGGCCTAGATTGTGGCTGAAAAGGGTTGATAGACTAGACCACCTACCTGGTTAACTAACAGAAATATTTGTATAAACAAACAAATAAATTAAATAAATGTATGGATGTGAGTATATTACAAATGTATTGAAAGATGAAGAAACTGTCTAATCAATGTTATAACCCATTTCTATTGGTGTAAAGTTGAAAAATGTCAAATGTGGGAAGCATCTAGGCAACATGTATTTGTAAATAAGGATGACAAGTAACATTGAAAATAAACTGTGTTCTCCGTTACCCTTTTCATAGGATTGAACAACACAGAGAAGAAAAAAAGAAACATAAAGGACAGAAAAATAAGGTATTGCGTTCTGAGAGTAAGATAATATTGAATGAAGTCCTAACGAAATTGCTATTGATACAGGAACTGTATCTAAGCAAATGGAAGAAGATTATGCACATCTTATGTTCACAAGAAAAGGGAGCAAGAAAAGTTAAATCAGGTAGAGATTAGCAAGTGACACTAGAGACATACATTGCCGTTTCTAGAAGAAGCGTTACAGTGTCCATTATCAATGCAGGTGGGAAAGGAGACATTATCTTCTTCTTCACAGCAAACTGAACTTGCAAATACACCAGAGTTGGGCATGCCATTTACATTTAAAGAATGCACAGTGGGAAGTGTCACTTTGAGTAGGGCAAAGGAATATATAGTTAGTGTTGAAAGGGAAGAAGCTGATCAAGATGTTTCTACTACTTACCTGTAAATTGACTTACAATATGACTTGTTATACAGAGTAAATAAGGATAGAGAGGAAGACGTATGCCAAATGTGGATGCCTAAGCCACTCAGAACTCTAGTAATAAAATTGGCACATGGTCATATTATAAGGGAACACCTACAAAAGGTAAAAATACTCAGTTTGGATTTGTCAACGGGAGATCATGCCTGTTAAACCTGGTGGACCTCTTTGAGGCAGTCACCAAG